>NW_026623583.1:563436-568915 GCF_030028575.1 Malurus melanocephalus | reverse complement strand
ATACCTTGCAGGGTATCCTGCGAGGCGAGGGAATTCAACACCTCTAACCCCAATCCCAATGGCTGCACCATCATCTCCTCAGCACTCCTGATTCTGAGGAATTGACACAAAAATGCATCCATTTGCTCCTGGGAGCRTCCTGTCCTTGCTGTCAGGGCTCTGTGCTCAGTCTCCCCTCGCTTTCCCGGCTTTTCCAGCGCTGTTTTCCCTCTTTCCCTGCCCAGCAGCTCCTCCCACGTTTTGGCTGCCAGGTGCCGGTTTTGGGGCTGGCTCAGCATCCCCYTCTGCCTGCTCCTCCCCAGCTCCTTTGCTTCCCACACAAAACGAGCAGGGCAGCCTGAGGATTCCTGTGCTGGATCTGGAACAGCCCAAATCCCTGGCAGAAACTGCTGATTATCCACCAGGAATGATTTTATATCTCACAGGGGTGTGTGTCCACGGGCAGGGAGTGCAGGGCTCGTCCGGGAAAGCTGTCCTGGGATTTCTTGGCACAAGGGGATCATTCTCCAGGCCATTCTCCTGCCTGGGGACTGCAGAAGGCTTCCTGGGGATGTTCAGGTGGCTGCTTAGGAAAGCTCCGTGTTGTGCAGTTCCTAAATCCGCGTGGCAGAAGAGCTGAGTTTTTATGGGATCAGGGAGGTTTGCAGGGAGGAGGGGAGGCAYYGAGCATCCTTCCCCTCTGCCCTGRGCTCCTCAGCACAGCAAAGCCTTGGAGCTGCTGGAGGAGTCCAGAGGAGGCCACGGAGCTGCTGCAGGGCTGGAGCCCCTCTGGAGCCGGACTGGGAGAGCTGGGRRTGYTCAYCTGGAGAGGAGAAGGGACAGGGAGAGCTCAGAGCCCCTTTTGGGGCCTGAAGGGGCTCCAGGAGAGCTGGAGAGGGACTGGGGACAAGGGATGGRGGGACAGGACACAGGGAATGGGGTCACACTGCCAGAGGGCAGGGATGGATGGGATATTGGGGAGAAATTCTTCTCTGGGAGGAGCTGGGATGGATTTTCCAGAGCAGCTGTGGCTGCCTCTGGATTCCTGGACGTGTCCAAGGCCAGGCTGGATATTGGGGCTGGAAGCAGCCTGGGAGGTGTCCCTGCCATGGCAGGGGTGGGGTGGGGTGGGTTTTATTGTCCCTTCAAACCATTTCATGATTCTCTGTTGGTCTCTGCCGCCACAACAACATTTTCACTTTRTTTCCCAACGCTCCCCATGGGATATGAAATGTCCCCATCCCACATTGTTCCCGTGGAAGAGCACTGAGAGTTGGGCTGGGGCTGTCCCAGGGAGCCCCAGGAATGTGGTTTGAGCCAGAGAACTCTCAGGGTGAATTCAGTGTTTAATGGGTCCCTCCTAATTGCAGATTTAGGGAAGAAACTCTGGTCAAACACATCTGARAAGGGAGAGAGCAGAACACAGCTCGACTCAATATTTTCTCTAGTCAAGTGGAAAAAAGGAAGCTTCGTATGAAAAAGCTGGAAAGGTCAAACTAATTTGTACTTGTGTGATAATGGGTAATACCTCTATTGTTTATGGAGCCTGCAAAATCTTTCCTGGGCTAACCACTGTCATCTATCTGATGGTGATTGGGAGAAATTAAAAATGAAGGAGCGATTGTTCCACCCTCTCCTTGCCTTAATCTGCCTTGGCTGAGGATTCCTTTGAACAGCTCCGTGCTCTTTATAAATGAGCCGAGGTGAAATTTGCTCACTGCTCCCGACTGCTGCAGCTGAAGGGAGGAGATGGTTTTAAACAAAAAAAAAAAAAAAAAAAAAAAGAAAAAAAAAAAGATTAATACTGAGGTTGAGAAGAGCCAGACTGAAACCCCGCCTGGGTTTTGCTGCTTAAGCATTCCGCCAGTGCTCCCCAGGTTCTTCATTCTGCTGCAGCCCTTTCTGGTTATTTACTGGGCTAAGTGGGAATTTCATATGTGTGTCCAGCCCCTGCCATTAAAATTGGGATCAGTGAGYTTCTGATGCCCCATAGTGCTGCTTCCCTCACCCTGGTGGGTTTGCTGCCTCAATGGCCTGTTTTAAACATGACACAGACAGGGTTAAGGGGATAAAAGGGTTTTACCTCGCTATTTTATGGGATCCCAGGTGCACAACTCAATGGAAAATACACCCCGTGTATAGCACCGATACAAGTTTTATAGATTGCACAAATTAGCAGATCTATTTAGGATTCCCTAATAAGAAACTTAACAAATGCAGTAATGCCCCCCTATTCTAAAGAATCCTCCCCAGATGAGGCAGAGCCCAGTTTACACAAGATGTTCCAGAGAGAAGGTTTCAGCTTTCAGGTTTAAGACAGCACAGGGCACTCTGACCCCTCACTGAGGATGTTTGGTCTCTCTGCCCAGCAGGATCCCTAAATTAAGCTGGAAAATCAGGCTACAAGCAGGAATTCAAGCAGAAAATCAGGAATTACAAACACACTATGGGTACAGGGATACATAAAGGGTACAGAAAAGGGTACAGAAAGGGTACAAGGGTCTATAAAATATATTAAAGGGTACTTAAAAAGGAAAGGTAAAAATCATTGGGCAGCAGGTTTGCAGCTCCCTGGAAGTTGTGTGGATTTTCCTGGGATTCTGGTTCCATTCCAGGGTGTGACCACTTTGCCATATAATTTTCTGTGCAACATTGGGGAAAAGTGTGGGGAGTCCTTCGTGTTGGGCAGGAACCTCCATCTCCAGAGGAATTCATGTGCCAGGCTGCTCACAGACATTTAATATCTGCCATGATTTAGGATTTCAGATGGGGAGTTTGGGGCCGGCTGTGGCTGCATCCGTCATTGTTGCCGAGCTTTGACAGCGAACAAAAGGTGCTGCAGGGAACCATAACTCAGCCAGCAGATTAATGGGATCCCAGCCCTGCTTGCTCAGCTGAACCAGCCCGGGAGCAGCGTGGCCTCCCTGGCCCCGTTTTTCCATGGAAATTGTGTGGGTTTGGAKTGGGATGGGTGGAGCAGAGCCCTGCTGGAAGCTGGCTGGGGATGATGCTTTCCACTCGTGGGGAAAATGGGGTGAAACCCCTCCAGCCTGGGAGCTCTGGTGATGAAGTTGTTTTTGCAAATTTTTTTTAGGGGAATCCACAGGGGAAAAAGGGTTTGATTGAGGGGGTTTCACCAGATTTTATGGTGTGACTCTGAGAGCAGAGCATGGCCAGGGACACTCACAGGTCACCCACCACCTCTGGGGATTATTGCCCTGCCAAGGAAGATGCTTTGGGAAGAGATTCTCGATCCTGGAGCATCCCTGAAGGGATTTAAAAGCTGTGTGGATGTGGCACCTGGGGACAGGGGTGAGGGGTGGCCTTGGCAGTGCTGGGGAACGGTTGGACTTCTGATTTTAGAGAGTTTTTCCAGATGAAATTCCCTCACAGGTCATCTCCCTGCCCTGAACTTGCTCTCACTTTTTTTTTCCTGATTCTGCCTCTCCTGCTGATGGATGATCCCAGTTCCTGGGAAGGTTCCAGTCCTCTTTTGGTTGCCAAATTCCCTGGCATGCTGGTGGTTAGGGCATAGCTGAGATATTTGGGATGAGGAGTGAGGATGCTCTGAGTTGCCAGAGTTGTTGGGATGTGCTTTTGGACCCTTTTTTTGGGAGGGGGACTTCATTTTCAGCCATCAGTAGCTCCTGGAACTGGATTTTGGGCATTGCTGAGCTCCCTGTGCATTTGGGAATTTCCTTTATCACCCTGCAGGGCTTGGAATTTCAACAGTGAGCAGAGAWGGAGGGGAGGGTGGTGGAGCAGAGGGGGTGGAACTGTGGGATTGGCCCCAAAAAAGCCCCAGAAAATATGCAGGATTGTGGACGAGCTGAGCACCACCCCGGAAGGGTTTTGGCCACGTCAGGCAGCTCTGTGATCTCTCAGCTTGCCCTTTTGAAATTTAAAATGATTCTACAGCACTCAGCAGATTCAGGCACTGAGAAATCAGGAAATTCTGAGGTTTCTGGCATAAATCTGTGGGGCAGCCAGTGCTTCCAGTCCTTCCCAGTTTATCCCTGGACAGCAGGATTGCTCCCACAGGCTGAAGCTCCCCATCAGCCCTGGCTGTATCTCAGAGCTATTTCATTATTAGGATTATTATTGTATTTTCAAACCATTACCTAAAATATGGAACCRCTGCCCCTGGAAAAGTGGATTATCCTTTCCTCGATAACTAATTTTGTTTCACTCAGGAAAATTTGATTCATATTTCTGAAACATTGCCACTAAGCAGCTTTCTAAGCAGAGTTGCAGTGCACGACCAAATTAAATTCGTGTAGGGAGAAGGGAAACGTTGTTGTTGCAAGTGTCCAAAGGGGTTGGAACGAAAATAATCTTATAAATCAAACTCAAATTGAGTTCAGATATTACAGAGGGAGCTCAGCTCTGTACCTGGAAAATCCCATCTGCCAGAAATCAACGTTGGGGTCACGGTTTGGAATTTGAAATGGCATTTCCAGKGCTGGAGCAATTCAGCTTCCCCCTCTGGGTCTCAGTCCTGTGTGCGAATCTGCTCAAGAAAAACAAAAAAAAATCCCCAAACCTCAAATAAAAAAAGAAAAAAGAAAGTGGGGGAATGCTCTCTGAGGATTTTTAAAATCCTTTCCGAGCTGCACCAGCCTGGGGTGGCAAATCCTGTCTCTCAGTGACTTTTGAGGAAGTTTGGCCCAAATTTTTTTTTTGTCTAAACCCAGCGTCTGCAGGAAAAATTGTGAATTTTYAGAAACCTTGTGAATTCTGCAGTTTGGAGCAGCAGCAGTTGGAATCAAACTCCGGAACTGGTTTGATCCTTCTCGCTGTAGGCACTGAATGGACTTCAGATTTGAGCTCTTTAATTYTCCTTGGGGAACTCCCTGAGCTGGTTCTGTGCTGGAGATGAAAACTGAGATGTACAAGATGGTCAGAGATATGGGGATATTTCTAGAAAGAAATTCTACTRGAATTTCTAGAAAGTTCTGCCCAAATTTTTTGAATTTTAGGGTCCTGAATAATTGGAAAAACTAAGTTTATGGCAGAGGAGTTATTTCTTTCYTTGTCCCCCGTGGATTGCATCATAACTCTGTCTGATGCTTAGAAGATTTAATTATTTTTGCACCCGTGGTTTTGCTTCAGATCAGTCTTTCCCAGCTCCTGGGAATCAGGGTCTCACTGAATTCTTGCTTTCAAACAGCGAATATCTGGGACTGAAAGTGGTGTTTTTTTAAACACAATCAAATATGATTTAGCTGACTAAAACATTGTGAATAGACCTAAGCATTCACACAGAAATTCCAGCAATATCTATACCAAGGTAATGTCATCCATTAGCATTGTGTGAAGTATAAAATATCATCCAATATTTAAATCCAACTGCAGTGAATCCTCTCTAACTTTACTGACAGGACCTAAATTTAGTAACTAA
This sequence comes from Malurus melanocephalus, assembly GCF_030028575.1. Lineage (NCBI taxonomy): Eukaryota > Metazoa > Chordata > Aves > Passeriformes > Maluridae > Malurus > Malurus melanocephalus. The sequence goes on along the minus strand of NW_026623583.1, from coordinate 563,535 downwards.
TTAAATTCCACRGAACAGAAGAATGCATTTCTCCCCTGCAACCCCCTACTTGTAAGGACAAAGGTTTGGTGTGTTAGCTGTTCTTCTATTTTTATATCA
>NW_026623583.1:546590-562090 GCF_030028575.1 Malurus melanocephalus | reverse complement strand
ATGCAGGGTTTGATTGCTAATGGTGCTGTGGTCTGGCAGGCTGCTCTGGAGGAAGGATGTCCTTGGGACAGGCAGGATGTGCGGGATGAGCTGCAGGAGGAGAAGGAAATGTGGGTCCATTTGGAGGCTCCTCGGATCCCACTGCTGCCTGTGGCKCCGGGTTTAGGAAATGGGAGCTGGGTTTAGCAGGGAGGAGGCTGAGGGRAGGCAGGGATGTGCTGTATTCAGGRAAACTTTCTGCTTTTTGGAAATTTCCCTTGGAGAGGCTCCTTTCGCTGGAGGGATGTGTCAGTGAAACAGAACACTCTGGGAATTCATTTATGGGGCTGTTTGTTTGCACTAAKGACACCAGACACCAAATTCCTCAAAATTCTCAAAGCTACAGAAATGCTCAGAGCAGCAAATATGCTTTGATCCCAAATGCCTCTTTTTTTTCTTTCTCTCTGTTTTTTATAATCCTTCAGCTCTTTGGGTCATTTTACATGTTTAAACACTTTCTTATCAGTTTTTTGAGTCTGACCTTGTCTGGAAATCACAGAACTGCCTTTGAGGTGACTTTGATGGCTTTGGGAAGGCGAGGAAGGGATGCTGGGGTGGTGGAAGGAGGGGGCTGGGTCTGGGGGAGCATTTCCAGCTCCCAAACCTGGCAGAAAATTGGCCCAGCCCCTCATAATCCTCGGTCACAGCTGAGTTCCTAAATCCTCCAAACCCTTCCACATGTTACAACACAAACACAAAAGCACTGCAAGGGTTTTTATTTTTTTTTTTTTTTTTTTTTCAGCCCAATATTCCTGGCTGGAAATGAATTCTTGCTGTTGTCACCTCATTCATTATCCCCTTCATGAGCAAACAGGTGATTCAGCCTTCTGCTGTGAAGGTCCCCCGTCTGTTCATCTCCTGAGCYGCTGTCACTCAGCCCCTTCACTGCTGGACCTGATCATTTTGTGTTGCAGGTGTTGGATTTGATCCATCCATCATCTGTCAGGGGCTTGTCAGAGACCCTGGACACTTCCAGATGCATTTTCTGTGCAGGTCCTGCCAGAGGAGAGGAATATTGAGCAGGGAGGGCTGGGCAGATCACACATTGCTCCATTTTCGCTGTGCTTCATCCTCAGATTGGCCTTTTTCAGCACTTTTCTCCCAAAAGAGAAGCTGAGAATTTGGATAATTTTGGATTTGTGAGGAGTTTGTGGGTTTATTTCTAGGGATTGACAAACACTCCTGTCTCACACTTTTAAAAAAAAAAAACAAAACATGTAAGGGAGGGTTCTGCCCCTCTGTCATCCAAATAAAAAGGAGGGTAAAACTTTGCTGAAAAAAATCCTGTTTTCCTTCAGTTGAACTTGATCAAGCTCAGAGAGAGGTTTCCATGGTGCACATGGCTTCCTTTTTCCAAGGAAAGCTGTTTTCCTTTGTAGTTGCTGCTGTTGTTTCATTGGTCACTGCTCTGCAGGTTTAGCAGTCATTCCCCACACCTTTGATTGAATACATTTGCATATTTTAAATCAGCATTAGCAGGGGAAAATCTGTATTTTGTGCAGAGCTGCTTATGATTTTTCATTTCCTGATGCTGGAGCTCAGGTTATTCCATGGGGTCTGGGCTGGGCTCGCAATCAGCTGTGTCATTGGATAAATTTGGGGATCGATTCCTTACATCACCTGCTCCTCACTCACTTATTACATTTCACTTCTGCTCCTTCTTCTTTTGTCAAAGTACAAAATGAAAACCTGGTAGCAGTTTCTTGCTTTATTCATTTTCCTTTTCCCCGCTGGAGCCTCGTGGATTACGTTCCTTGTCTGTTCACAGAGAACTTTTTCTCTGCTTTCCTTCTCAAACAGGAAGATTCTGACTCAGAAACATCAAAATTCTGATAGAGMTTATGTTAATAGTGTCATAATACTAATAATATTGTGATAATAATGTAATAATGCTTGTAGCTGAGCTTTGTCCAGAGGATTCTCCATCCCTGGAGGTGTCCAAGGCCAGGCTGGATGGGGCTTGGAGCACCCTGGGATGGGATGGGATGGGATGGGATGGGATGGGATGGGATGGGATTTAATGTCCCTCCCAACCCAAACCATTCCATAATCCCACAGTTCCAAACCACCCAGGATGCAGCTGAATTTCCATCATCTCTCTCTGCATCTTTCCCTTTTCTCCAGCCCCATGAGTGTGACATGGGGACACCTCTGCACATCCAGGGAGCCCTGGAACCACATTCCTGCTGCCCAGGACTCCTTCCCAGCTCAGGCACTGGGCATGGACCTGCCAGCATCCATCACCTCCCACTCTGACATCTCATTGTCCTTCCCATTCCCTCGGGAGGGAAATGTCACCGTGTCACCCCGAGAGCCAGTTCCTCCTCCGTGCCTTCCTCCAGGCCATGCCTGTGTGGGTGGTGGGGCCCAGGGACCCCTCCTGCCCCTGCCCACTGCCCCTGCCCACTCTCCCACTCCTTGGRAAGCTCTTCCCATGCTCCCACCCTCTGGAACACCACCAGCTTTGCTTCTCCTTGCATTGTTTCCTTCAAACCCCGTGCCCAAATCCTCCTCYTTTGTTCCAACTGAAGTAATTAATTGGTCCAATTTCCATTTTTTAAATTTAAACTCGAGCGCAGGGAAGATTTGCCAGCCCTGCCAAAGTGCTGACATGTGTTTTACCAGAGATTTGCTGGGAAAGTCTTTAGAAATAATTCCCTGATAAAAGTTGAGTGCGGTGAACAAAATGCTCGAAGTAATCTGAAGTGGCCCTGAATGTTTCTTTTGTGTTGATGAATAATGGAGAGTGTGTTCTGGAGGGAAACAGGATGCAAGATTATGTTTAYTATTATTRTGATTATTATTATTCATTTTCYTCARACCCYTTTRCCAGGCCCTTGGGTTTGACCTCGCTGCAGGAGGTGCTCAACACCCTTTTTTGAGGTGAGATTTTGTAAAATGTCATGAAACACCTCAGCTGCTGGGTGACCTCACACTCTGATGAGCATCACCTCGGGGGATGTCACCCCTGGGTGGGCACAGGTCACTGACCACAAACTCAGTGCTGTTATCCAGTTCCATCACCCCTTGCTGCGGCTAAACATGGGAAAAAGTGTGAAAAATCAGGAAGCAAATGATATTTCCGAGCTCTGCGTTCAATCTGCAGGGGGTTCTGTGCCGTTCCTGGCTGCCCTCGTTAGAGCTGTCCCTGTAAATGACTGTCACCGTGCCCTGACAACACTTAGACCATCACCTCGTTAAATATCGCCTGCTCAAAATACATCTCAGGCTGATTTGACAAATGGTTTTCTTCAGTTCGKTGTGGAAGGGGAGTTAAATGAGTCAGGAAATGTTAATGTGCCCGTGTTCTTCCCACATAACCCGCTGCCCTTGGGACAGTATCGATAAATGGCRTTTCTGTGATTATTATGGATGTGTTAATTATGTGTAGAGAAAATAACGAGTAAGCAAAGGTCAAGGACAAACGCAGCTCCCCCAGAAACACACATTGGAGAGCTTCTAATATTTAAATCATTACCATGATTGAATATTCAGTGTCATTTAAATTATGTGCATTTTGCTCGTTGCTTAATTTTTAGGCTGAGAAACTTTTAAGGGTTGGGCAAATGTTTTGTGCCAAAGCTCAGCCCAGCTCCTGCAGCAGTAGCTGGGCTGGTTCTCTCCACACCCTGGTGAACTGCCAGGTGGAATTTGGGATTGATTTCCTCTCGGAGACGTAACCTCATGATGCTTTTTGCTCTAAATGCGAAATGAAGGAAATGGAAATGTGGCCGTGTTGGCTGTTAAACTGCTGAACCTTGAAACTCGATGCAAATCAAAACAAAATGCTCTGGAGAGCGTAAATACCCAACTTTGCCCCCACTCACTGCACTGCTCCTTATCAATGTGCTTTTAAAAAGAATACTCTGGAGAGTTCAGCCTTTACTTTTCACTCCCAGCCATGAGGAAAAAGCTCTTTTTTGGGCAGGGAATCTTCTGAAATCCAGTGGGTTTTGTGACACAAGGCCAGACAAAACTTGGCTGATCGATACAGCCATTAATTAGAATTAAAGGCTMGGCCATGATTTTTAACTTTTCAATATTGACTTCTGGCAAAACAGTTAAAAACTCAATGAAGGTCTARAAGTTACTATCAGGTTACTCAGTGAGGAGCAGCAGTGAAGCCTCCTCCACCAGGAACTCCTCACAGGTGTCTGGAAACATCTCCCTCCCAAACAAGATGCTGCTCATGTATGAAATATTCATGCTATGACATCAAACCATGCTGCACGTTATTTCGGTGCAGTAGGCCAAAATTAGATTCACATTTTATTTTGCTTATAAATGCCTGTCAGAGTTGCTAAATCAGTTTGTCTTTGCTGTCTTGAAATGGTGTCAGTTTGAATTTCCTTCACGCTGCATATTGTTTTGGGCAAAGGCACATTCCTTCTCCATCCGAGATGGAGTGCCTTGTGCTCTTTAAATAAAGCTGGAAAATCCCAATAATTCTGATTATTTTTTTAAAAAAAAACCTTTCTGGGGTTTCAGCTTAGCCTTTTTTAAGGTGCTGGAGAAGCCACCAAGTGCTGATGCATTGTGATATTTGACCTTCCCCCATGTGCAGGTATCACTGTCTGGATTATTTAATATTTGTAGGGTATGTAACGGGGTGTGCTGGGCTCTGGTGCAGATGGAAGTAGAAATAAGGTCTGAGAAGCAGATTTTGAGTGGAGATGAGATTTGAGGAGAATCAGATGGATCAGTGGTTGTAGCTGGTCCAGGGGATCTCTGCATCCTCCACACCGGACCAGTGGGCTGAGCAGGAATTAGGGCAGGGGCTGGGGCTGTTTTGAGCTGTCTTAGGGCACAAATCCCAAGGGGAGCAGCCCCTCAGCTGTCCCAGCCCACTCCCTGCCATGGCTGTGACCTCGTCCTTCAGCTCAGGAACCAGGGGAATTCACTCACTGTCACCTTCTTTGGCGCTGCGATATCTCAGTCATGCATAAATAATCTCATCTTAGTTATCGTGATGTTAAAAAAAAAAAAAACAAAAAACCAACAAACAGCAGCAGTCCCCAGCCTAGCGGATATTTACACTGGAAATATCCCATCGGAGGAGCTGTGCATGCTTGAGAACATCCATTATCCTCTCCCCTGTCTCCTGTGCCTGCGGCTCCATCCCTGCAGGCATCGCTYCCGGCTGTGCCCCAGCTCCAGCTCTGCCCTGGAGACACCACACATCCTCTCTCAAGCTAGTTGGCTGCATATTTACCCTTTTTTTAATTATTATTATTATTTAAAACCAGCTTTTTAAACTTTAACCTTCCTCCTTTTCCACTCCACCCTCAGTGTGCTGCTGAAGTTTTTTGTGCAAAAGTGACACTGCCTTGTGATATTTTTTTTCCCTGGATTTCCCTTGACTTTTTTTAGCATAAATCTTTTGAGTTTGTAGCAGATTTTGTAAAGTAAGGGTACATAGTTTGTGTAAAGTAGGAGTAAAGTGTGTAAAGTAGGATTACATAATTTGTATAAAGTAGGGGTGCATGGTTTGCTGATGTTGCTGTTTTCTTACACTGAATAATATCATATGTATGATATAATATATATATATTCATTATATTTTGCATTATAATTATATATTACCTTATATATTATAATTATACATCATTATCTATAATTACATATAATTATATATCTAATATATATAAATCATAATATCATGGTGTAATTAATTTAACGGACTATGATCCAAACAAAGGCAGCAGCTGGGGTGTAAACCCTTGGGATGAGCTTCAGCAATGGTTGGGGATGTCCAGCAGGGCTGGGGATGTCCATCAGAGCTCAGGATGTCAATCAGAGCTCGGGATGTCCAGAACAGCTTGGGATGTCCAGCAGCATCTGGGGATGTCCAGCAGTGTCTTGGGATGTCCAGCAATGGCTCAGGATGTCCAGCAGGGTTCGGGATGTCCAGCAATGTCTGGGGATGTCCAGCAGTTCTCGGGATGTCCAGAACAGCTTGGGATGTCCAGCAGTGTCTGGGGATGTCCAGCAGTGTCTGAGGATGTCCAGCAGTGTCTGAGGATGTCCAGCAGTGTCTGGGGATGTCCAGCAGTGTCTGAGGATGTCCAGCAGTGTCTGGGGATGTCCAGCAGGGCTGGAGACAGGAGCAGTGGCCCGGACAGCCCAGCCCAGCCCAGCCCAGCCCAGCCCAGCCCAGCCCAGCCCCATAGCGGGTGAGGAGCTGTCCCAGGTCCTGCAGCCATTCCTCCAGCTCAGCTCCCATCCTCTGTCCCCTCCTCGGAGATCCCTGAGTGCCCCTGCACCTCCCTGATGTGCTCCCAGCTGTTTCCAAGGAGCTGCTTTTGTTAAAATCCCTCTGCAGAGCTCCCCCAGCTCAGCCAAACCCTGCACTGCTCATCCGGAAAAGCGAGGCCCTCTTGATGAGCTCCTGCATTTTCCATCAGGACAAACCTTCCAAAAAGATTTTTTTTTTTTTTTTTCTGAATGATTTCTTGATAGCTAGCAATCTCCTGAATCATTTCTTAGGCAGGAATTGTTCTTGCAGGTGTTTTTCTCTGGCACCAGCAGCCTCGGGGCTGGTTTGTCACCACTGCCAGCCCTGGGGCTGGTGTTGTATTTCTTGCCCAGGTCACCTCGTTTTTTGTGTGTCTCTGTGTTTTCCTGCCTTCCTTTGTTGGGTTTTTTTTGGTCTATTCCTTTGGGGTCCGAGAGTCTTTGATCTTGAACAATTTGTGACTTATCCAAGGTGCGTTTTAATCCAATGATAAATTGTTAATTTTGGAGGTTTAGGTTGACAGCAAAGCCACCTTGGAGTGTCAGGCTGTGAGACTTTGGTTTCCTCCTCTAATCAGATAAGGAGCAGATATTTCCTGTAAATCCTTGCCCAGTGTTCCAGTCCTACCATTAGAGCATTAAGTCAGATACATGACACCCAATCTCACAGTAATTCCTGAGGAAAAGTCACATTCTGGTTTTTTTTAATGGCCTTCCCAGGACTCACTTTGTTTCTTCCTGGTGAATATGAATCCCAACGAGTTCATCTGAATTCTGACCTTCAAACACACAAAGATCTGGGGGCGGTTTGAAGCAAGAATATGATTTTTAAAATTAGGTGCTCTCCACACRATTGTCATCTTCTCTTGCCATGAAATCCTCATGGAGTGCAGGAATAAACCTSCTTTAAGTGCTCCAGAATCCATTTGTGTGTTTATTATGAACCACTTCCATCTCGCAGAAACGCTCTTTGTGTCAACATGACCCGTGCCAGCCTTCTCCCGTGGGCCTGGCTTTGTTAGGATTGTGTGCTGCTGTAGGATCATCTCTCCTCTTCATCTCCTTCCCTCCTGATTGCCGAGGAACGCCGGGCAGAGCCCAGGAACTCCTCCTGATGTGCTGTGCCAGGCCTTCCTCAGCAACCTGGCTGAATAAACACCCATTGAACAACTGCAGAATGCATTCAGATTCTTTTTATTTTGATTTATGTTCTCTTTTCCTACCTGTGCATCTCCCAGAGTAATTGCCAGTTTTCACCTCCTACAGAGAGATATAATAGAGCTGAAGAATAAGTAAAATGTGCTCTGTTTCTCCCTCTCTCTCCCTTTTGTAAGGGAGCCTTTATATTCTCACCCATGCACACTCTCATAATTTGCAAACTGAAAATCAGCGCCTCATTCCCAGCTGGCCTTGCTGGGAGAAGCTCTTTGGATGTTTGGATGTTTCCATTGTCCCTTGTCCTTGTGCCACCACCGGCACGGGGACGCCTGGACATGCAGCCCGCTCCCCTGGGTGAGATCCAGGTGCTGCAGGGATTTTTGCCTTTTTCTGTTGTCTATTTGTATATTTGACCTTCCCAGTGCTTTTCCCATTTTTTTTCCCCAGCCTGGAGATCAAATCCCAGAGCTCCAAGCCCCAGGGAGCACAAGGTCCTTGTTCAGTCCTTGAGAACTGTCCTGACCTGAACTTGGGAACCAAAGTTGAGGACGAGATCTTTAGGACACATTTTCACCAATAAATACAGCTGGTACTGAGGGTGTGGGGGATCAGAGAAGGGGCTTGACCTGGGGAGCATTGCATCCTTGTTCTAATTGGTGCTTTTTATCARTTATGCTCATTTCCTCAAACCTATCAAACTGTGTTCACCCCTGGGGCTGGGCTTTTGTGGGTGTTCTTCCAYGGCTGCACCTGGAGCTCCAATAAAAACCCACTTTTATACCCCCTCCTGTACTGAAATCATCTCCAGTTTGATTTCCTGGTTGGAAAAGGCAACACCCAGGTATCCCAAAGGGGCAGGGAGCTGGGAGCCGGGGTGTGTTCCCCATCCCAGAGCTGTGACAGCAGCCACTCTCCACGTCCTGTCCACTGGGCTGTCCTGGGATCACCGGGATGGGTGGCAGTGTCCTCTCTGTCACCAGGCAGGGGACACAGGGAGGGATGGGGCAGTGTGGAACCCCTCTGCGTGCTGCTGGGAGATCTGAGAGCCCTGCTGGATTCCCCTCAGGGATCTTTGCCTTGTCTGGACAGTGATAAGGTCACTGGGGTGCAGCGGGAGCTCTCCATCAATTAGAGCACTAATGAGCCATGGCTAATCACGCGTGTTTAACCCCCAGMTGACACAGCCCGGCTGGTTGTGTGACCTGCCACTCCCACAGGCGGTCATTTCGGGTTTTGTAAGCAAAAAATGGGATTTTAACAGAGATTTCCAGTTGAGCAGCCCTGTCTGCTGCACTTGGGCTCCACTCTGGATGGAATCAACTGCACAAGGACAGAATGGTTGGGGTTAAATGGACATTAAAGCCCATCCTGTGCTGGGGGGACACCTTCCACCGTCCCAGGGTGCTCCAAGCCCTGTCCAGCCTGGCCTTGCTCTTCCACCTGACCCCTGGAGGGAACAAAGCCTTTCCTTGCCAGCCTTTCCCTTCCACATSCAGCAAAACCCAAGCTCTGGCTGACCTGATGTGCCTCTCACAGTGGGGCTTTCTCAATTTTCTCCTTCCCTGTGGTCACCAACACCAGAAATCTCAGTGCACGTGGTGGGGGGCTCTCTCACTCACTGCAGATATTTGTGAACCCTTCTCTCTGTGCTCTGGGTCAGGTCAGGGCTGGTTTACACTTTGCATTTGATCTCAGCTCAGATCTCTGCAGCAGCAGGAGCTGACCTGTGCTCCTTTGATGATCCCTGTGGGTCCCTTCAGCTCAGGATATTCTGTGATTCCATCGAGATCCCCCAGGCTTTGGCTTGGAAGGGCGTGGCGGTAAAGCTGTGACAGAGGGGAAAACATTCACATGGCAGAAAGGATTTTCAAAGCTGCTGGAGCATTTGGTTTGTATTTATAAATTACTGTGGGGGAAAAAAAAGAGTAACACGGTCATAGTTTGAAATAACAATTTTTCTCCTAACTAAATCACATGTTACGTGAGCCCATGGTAATCCTGCATCATTGTGGCTCCCAGCAGGAAAAAAAACAGGCACAACATTACCATTCTGCTCGAAATTCACTCTCTGAACACTCTGAAAATCCTCAAGAGCTCATGTAGGGATGAATTCAGTGCTGCTTAAGCAAGAGATTCCTCCAGATTGTGTGGCCTTGAAGCACCTTCTGTTGGATCTCTTCATGTTTCAAATCTGTGAAGCGTTCGTGTGGCATTGTGGGTGTCAAAACCTCAGCAACAATTAAGACCTCAGTTTCTGACAACCATTCTGGCACCATTTTTACCTTTATTGAGRAAATAATAAAAAATTAGCCATTTAGACTACCAAATTGGCCTCTTTGCACGSTGCAGTTGTAGTTTTAATCAGTACATGCCTTAACAACCCTAGGAGGAATTCATTATTTCTGTAGCCACAGCACGGTGTCCTTTCTCCCTCCACTTGGGCCACGTTTCTTGCCATTCGCAGGATAAAGTTGGAAAAGTTTAATTATAGAACGAAAAAGAAAGGGTCATGAAGCAGAAAGAAAAAAAATTCAAGTCTTGCAGATTTACGTGAAAGTTCCTTTAAATGGTTGTGGTTGGCCATGATGTTCTGATGGATTACATGAAAGGACAGGTTGCTGTTCTCTTCCTGAGGCATCCGATATCCATAACTGATTTGTCATTAATTAAGTGTTAAATTATCTGCAGGATCCCTGGTTTTTAGGTCAGGTGCGTTTAAGCCAGACTGGCCCCTCATTGGTGGCCACAGCAGTGCTCAAACCAGGGTTTGAGTCAGGATCAGTGACCACAAAGCCGAGCCCAGGAGCCGCTCAACGTCACCCCAAATCAGCCAAACGGCCTCGGAATGAGAAATAAACCCATCCTTGTTGCGAGAAGAAATCAACATCATTACAAGGTCAGCGCWGCTGAATTGCCATCCTCGCTGTGTTATCAGAGAATAATGAGAAACACCTTCATCCTCCACGAGGAGTCAATAGGAAATGAGCGCTGCACACATCGCTTTTTGTCCRGCAGCAGCCAGGGATGAGGTCTGGGATAACGCAAACACTCGCAGCCGGGCACGCACAACCTTTGGGGAATGGACAAACACGGCCCAGCAATCAGCAAAGCCACCCACCACTGTTATTTTATGAATAGATGGAGGATTTGCCGTCTGCGTGTCGGCGCAATAATGAAAAAATCCCGGGATTTCGAAGGCGTAAAATTGCAGACAATTTATGTTTGTAGCTGGAGACGGCCACACGGGTGAAAAGTAAATTGAGTGCCGGATGGAGCTAAGAGGGGAGGGAGTCAGAAAGGTGAGGTGGGGATGAGGGTGTGGAAATTTCGCTCTCCAGAGCTCATCAGAACCAAGTGTCCCATTGCCAGCAGCGTGGAGAGCGTTCCGGATAACAGCGACAGGAATTACGGGATAATTATATCGGAAATAACAGCAAAGCTGGCGTGTGCTGACTCAGAACATTGTCACCTCCTGCCTGCCTTTGTCACCCGGCGTGGGCACCCAGTGCCACCACCTGCACGGTGTCACCTTATGGCTGTGGATGGAGGAAAAACTCCGGGATTGACTCTGCCCCTCACCTAACAGCCAGAGCAGGGCTCCAAATGTAATCGCTGCAATTTGTGATTGTAAAMCTCCTGTTATCAATTAATTTACATTGTACAAGGAGCTATCTGATGATCTCGGTGTATTTGCTCTGCGATTTARTTGTGAGTAATTAGCACGTAATTGCAGAGGGTTATTTATAGCGGATAAAGAAAGGGGTGCRTTTATGTGGAGTTAAAATAATTGCRGTTGAGARCAAATCTTTGCACTTTTTGGATGYGTCTMGCAGTTTGTCTGGCYAAAATCGCTGTTGTCTGGGCAAAGCTGGGACTCCTTGGGATGGGTTTGGTTAACTTTTCCACTTGTAAATATTTTTTTCTGCCTCCCAATCCTACCCTGCCCTTCCTTGGAACGGGAATTTGTCCCAGGGCCGGGTCTGTGGAGGATAAATCCCAGAGAGCCGGTGACCTCCGTGCCTGGCACGGATGAACGCTCCCCGAGTAGCAGCTCTAACACAAAATATTACCCCATTACAGTAATTCCTGCTCAGGGTGTGCTTTATGAATGCCATCAAGGGCAATGGTGGCTTTCATGTCCAGCACTAGTGATGATGATTTTATTCCCCTCGCTGCCATCCTCAGCCCTCCATCAACCCTCTTAGACTCCACTTTACAGCTGCAGGTGCCTCTCTGCTGCCAGAACTGAGAAAGAAATCCTTTTGAAAGAAAAATCCTGTGTTTTCTGAGCATGAAATACTGTGTTTTCTGAGCATTAAGATTGTAGTGGAGCTCTGATTTTTAATTGAGGTGTTTTGTCCTCCTTGGGTGGAGCAGGCAGTACTCCCTTGGTCTGAAACAGCACAGGGAGAAGCAGGCATGTGAAGCTGGGAAGGGATGGGATGGAGAAGGGAGATGTCCCATGGAAAGCAGGGATATCAAGCTGGGAATGTTGGGATGAAGAAGGGCGATGCCCCGTGGAAAGTTGGGATGGGAAGGGAAATGCCCCATGGAAGGCTGGGATGTGTCTGCTGGGAATGTTGGAATGGAGAAGGGAAGTTCTCCATGGAAAGTTGGGATGGAGAAGGGAGATGCTCCGTGGAAAGTTGGGATGGAGAAGGGAGATGCTCCGTGGAAAGCTCAGATGTGAAGCTGGGAAGGTTGGGATGAAGAAGGGAGATGCCCCATTAAAGGTTGGGATGGGGAAGGGAGATGCCCCATTAAAGGTTGGGATGGGGAAGGGAGATGCCCCATTAAAGGTTGGGATGTGAAGCTGGGAAGGTTGGGATGCAGAAGGGAGATATCCCACGCTGCTGCTTTCTCCATCAGCATTTGGGGCTGTCTGATCTGAAGATTTGTGAGAGTTTTTGGGGTTCAAGGAGGAGCTCTGAGCAGCACCAAGGAGATCCCATGGGATGGGCCCTGTCTCCTGCTGGGCTGCAGCTGCAGGGCCTGGGTAAAGAGGGATTTTTCCTTGTTTTAGCTGCTGGGACTCCCAAGTTTGAAAGGATTTGATCCCTGCTCCAAGGGGAGCAGCTTCTCACTGCTGATTGCTGCTTCTGCCTCCAGCAAAAGAGCTCCACTGTCAGATTCCCACTGCCCAGGAATGAGATCCCACAGGAACATCTCCCTTCAGGGCTGGAGCAGCTCTGGAAGGTCCCTTTCCTGTCCCACCTGAGCCATCAGTGGGGTCGGGGCTGTGTTTCAACTCATTTTCTCTCTCATTTAACACTTCCCTGTGGCAGCRTTCCCATCCAGGTGCTGTGGAGGGGCTGATTGGTGCTAAGGGTGTGCACCTGGGCAGGGTTGGGTGGGTAAACACCACCTGGAGCAGGGGGAGGAGGCGGGGCTAAAGCTCATTATAAAAGGGGACTGGTGGCGAGACCCAAACTCTGCCAGTCTGAGCCYTGGGATGGAGCAGAGAGGGATCTCAGTCCCTGTGCCCAGCTTTGGTGAGTCAGGGGAGCTCTCAGGGGGGTGCTGGGGGTGGGTGGGAGTTATAGAAGGTGGTGGAGTCCGAATTTTGTTTGAAGGGAGTGTCTGTCTGGTGATCAGAGCTGGGTGAATTGTTGTGGCCAGCATGGGAACTGCTTTAGGATTTATTTGCATCTTTTGTTGCAAACCAAGTGCAGCACACAGGGGTCAGCTGAGTTTTAAAACTGGTCAGAAGCTTGGAGGATATTTTAGTGGACACCTGATCAAACTCTGTGAAAGCACAAAGRTGTATTTTCCATTGCTGGGTTCTAGAAGCTGCATAGAAACAGAAATTACTCCAAGCAGTGCAGCTTGGCAGTGTTTTTCACAGGAGATCTTGCTGTTTTTGTTGCTCTGCTGTGTTGTTCCTGGCTTTCCCTTCTATGGCATTTATTGGTTAGTTCCTTCCATTCTATTGCATATATTTATGYATTATATTTATATCTTTAKATTTCTATTTCCATGCATTTTATKAASCCTGTGAAAATAATAGTGAAAAGCAAAAGGARCAGTTTATTTTTCTTAAGTAGCAACTTCTTTTAGGCACTTGGGCCATTTCCCTGTGATTTGATCCATTGCTCAGAGCTTTGAGGATGACCAGGAAGGAGTTTTTTTTCCAAAAGAGCCCCGTGAAACCCTTCACTCTTACTTTGAGATGGCCCAAAACAATCCCTGAGCTGCCTTTGAGGATGGAGCAGCATCCTTGGTGTTGTACAGACATGACCAAGTTCACCTTTTTAGTGTTTTCATACAGATGTGGAGGGAAAATCGAGTTTGTTCATCAAAATAGGCACAGAATGGCCCCAGAGCCAGGTGAGCCTCAGGCTGGGTGTGGCTGGACCCCTGAGCATCCCAGGGATGCTGGCTCAGGCTCCTGTGTGGGGGAGTTTATGACCTGTGTAAAAATGTCAAATCCAACAGCTGCCTGCTGAATAATTCAGCGTATTGACGGAATGAGGGCTTGGARGATGGAGATGTTGGCCTTAACTCTTTCAGGAGGAGGGAGGGGATGTGSATCTGCTGCAGCTGGGTCCTGCAGGATCCCTGGGGTCCAGCCCCAGGAATGTCCCTGCTCYACCTGCAGCAGCTTTTCCACCCTGTGGAAGGTGATGGATGCACCCACGAGGGTGCAAACACATCTGGGGTACTTCAAAATCCAAATTATCCCTGTCCCCATGGCCACATGGATGGCTCTGAAGGGGAAGGTGTTGATCTGATCCATCTGCAGCAGTGGAGCATGATGAAGGAGAGTAATTCATACCTATATTAAAAATAAAAAAAAAAAAGGGATTTTGGCAAATCCTGTGCTTATTATATTTCCCTTTCTTTTTCTCTAATTTTCCCTGAAAATAATCCTGCTTATTCATGGTGCTGCTGCAATAATTGAGCTCCTGGAGGGAGAGGAGGGGGAAAAAAACACTCCCCACATAAATTATTGCTTGAGACCWGTTGTGTTTTGACAGATGTCAGGKCTGGGGARCTGAGCTGGTTCTGCTGTTGGTATGGAAAGGGCTCAGGATCACTGGGATGCGGACTCATGGCTTGCTGGGCTTCTCAATGTGCACAGATTACATTACAGCCCAGYTTTTTGTGGATTTTTGTTTTCCCYCCTAATCATAACCTACTGACTCTGRGTGAATAAATAGAGAAAATATTCCCTGGCTCTTTTGCAGGGTGTTGGTGCAGGAGGGGGAATTTGCAGGGAGGTACCTTCCTGCAGGACAAAACATACTCGTGGTCTGTTGAGATGTTTCTGAGGAAATTCAGGAAAATATTCATTAATTTARAAGAAATCTGAAGGAAGCAATTTGCTTCTGTCCATTCAGCTCATCTGATTTTACAGTTAGTGTTTAGAGTGTGCTGTTTGGGAGTGATAAATACCCATGGCCTTCACTAAAATCTCTTGGTTTTAGTTTTGAAAATATTTTAGACTCATTGTTCAGGACCCATCTATTTTTTGTCAAATTATATTATTTGTGCATTAAATAGTTGGCACTAAACTAAATAAATGGATTTTCTGGACTTCTGTCTTCATGTGCTGATGTCACTGATGGGGAACAGCCCCACCTCTGCCATCTTTATGGGTTATTTCAGATAGGCTGGTAGAAAAAATGAAGTAAAAACATCCTTTCTGGGATTGTTCTCATAGGCTTTTGGCTTGAACTCACCTTTAGTTGCTCTCTGTTGAGATTTTGTTAGGCTGAGAACCTGCAAATCTTTGGAACTTTTTAGTCCAGGGCTGCAAGCTTTGATTTTCATTTTTTTGGTGTTATCATTGCCACGTCCCTCTCATCCAACTCTGATCCACGCTGGTGGAACAGAGCAATAAAAACTCACATCCCTCATCCATCCTGCTGCTTTTTTCACATGAAAGGATGGGGGTGAGCACCTGGAAGTGTCTCTTTTGTGGCTGACGTGGCCACATGAAACTTCAAACCCCTCTGCAGCCGCCCCGTGGCTCTGCACTGCCTGACCTACTTGTGCAACTTCTCAGCAATTCCTCAAAGAAACCAACTTGGAGAGCAGTAGACCTTGTTTTTTTTTTTTTTTTTTCA
>NW_026623583.1:527665-546524 GCF_030028575.1 Malurus melanocephalus | reverse complement strand
GAGAACATGGTGCCGAGGGAGGGTGTGGGCGATCTGAAATGTCTTCGGGTTTGCAAGGACAAGGAACAAATTAAGAAGGAGAAAAAAAACAAACAATTTAATGGTGATGGAGCTGCAGCTCCGGCGAGGAGAGACTGTGGGCGTGCATCCATTTTATCTCGCTGCACAAGATGATTCCTCACCACAGAAGGTCATAAAAAAAAATCTCACTGCTGAGTCCTGGAAGATAATTTTGCTAAAAGTTGGAAATGTTTTATTAGCAGTAAATATTTGAGGCCTTGGCTTACAGTGATCAGGGGACTGTGTGGGTACATACCTGAGCTTGCAAATAGGCCCTGAATTGTCAGCTCAGAWAAAAACTGAATGGCAAAACCTGGGAAATGAACTGTCAGGGCTGCTAATTATTGTGTGTTGTGTAGACATTAATTACTCGGAGCCTGATTTGGTTTTTTTATCAGTGACCTTTCTTGTTTGGCGCTTTGTAATTGGTTGCAGGTGATTAGAGAGATTTCTGATTGCTTGTAATTTTTGCTCTTGGCTCTTCAATYCCAGTAAAAAAAATTAATTTAATGGAGTGATGGGAACAAGGAACGAAGGGGAGCTGCTGGTGCCCTCCCTTCCCTGGCAGATAGAGCTGTGTCAAGATGTGACATTGGACAATTCTGCACCTGAGACAGGCTTTGGCCAAAATAAAAGTAAAGAAATGCAGAAGGATGAGCAGCCCCATCAGTTTTGGTGGAGCTGTGGTGGGATTTTCTCTTGGGGAGCTCACCCAGCCTCAGCTCCTCGTGCACAGGGAGTGAAGTTGGGTTTTGTACAGTGTTAGAGCTGCTGCACTGACACCTCATYGACAATCAGGGTTATAAACCTGCAGATTGTGGTGATGGTGACTAAAATGTGGTGATTTCCTAAAGAGGAGCTGGTCCAACCCATCCCCTTGTGCTGCTTGGAGAACAAAATGAAGATGTTTTATGTTGGTAGCAAAAAGATGTGACTGTGTCAGAAGAGAATTGTCCCWTTGTGTCACCAGAGCCTGACAAGATCAGCTGCAATTACCTGTGGGAAGCTGATGGCTGTATGCAAATGAGGAGAGGATCTCTTAATCAGCATTTCAGAGAGAGACAGAGGCATCACTCACAGACAATGAAAACCAATTTAATTTGTGTCATTACTTTGCATTYAAAGCAGGAAGGTGATGAACACATCATCCCCTCCCTGCAGCCTCCTGGAATTATCCTGGGCTTTTTCCTGGTTTGTGGACTGTCCACTTGGATCTCTGAGAGAAAAGAGCTTTGGGAGAGCACCTTTCAGAGAGCTGCCTCTTCTCTGTGCACAGAGTTCTGACAGAGCAGGAAAACCCATTTTAAGTAGTAAAGACAATTTTAAGGGTTGTGCACATTACAAGTTCAATTTAGGAATCAGCTGGTGAATCCCTTTGACCTGCATGGCTGCATATTGGTAATAAATCTATAAACACCAGAATTCTCTGCTGAGATTGTCAAAGAAACCTCAGCGTTSTTTTCATTTGTGAAGCAAATGACAACAAACAAATGGAATTGTAAAGGCTGAAAATCCAATATAAACTTGTAACGYTCATCCCCACTTGATGAGACCAAATAACAGTTTGAAATATTTATTTTTTTCACTTTTTTTTTATTAGAATAAATCACATGAGATCTCTATTTGGACAGCATTTTGCTTGGAAGTTAAAACCCTCAATCCCTGGGAGAGCTGTGCTGGAGATTCGGCTGTGGGAGCTTTTCCTTCAGGAGATGGATGACACTTGCAGGATGATTTTGGCTGACTCACTAAACAGCATTTAAATGCACAGGAAATGCTTCTGCACATGGGATTGATATTTCAGCTCCAGAAAAGTCTGTGTCTGTTCCTCTGAGCTCTCGTAATCAATCCATTGTGCTCGTAACATGAACAGGAGGAGAGGCAGCGATGTGGGGAAGGGCTGGGCCGTGTCTGGGCTGTGATGCTGATCCAGGTGGTGGAAATTCAGAGTGAACATCCTCTGGATTTGTGTTTGAGGAGGTGGCAGAGCTGGGTGAGCACAGATTTTGCTCCCAGAAATGCCCTCCAGGAGCGGAACAGGGATGGCAGCAGAGCAGTGGTGGGAGCAGCTTTCATCTTGAAGGCTGCTGGAAAGGAAGAGGGGCAAGAACAGGTTGAGATGCACTTGATTATTTATAAACATTTATTAATAAGTCCATAGGATTATGTTTTTCGTGTTCTTTCAGCTTAAGTGAAGAATATTGTGTTTGAGAGAAGTGAATATTGTGTTTGTGGAAAGTGAATAGTGTGTCTGTAGGAAATGAATATTGTATTTGTGGGAAGCAAATATTGGGTTTGTAGGAAGTGAATATTGTGTTTGTAGGAAGGGGAAGTTTTGGAAGTTTGCAGAATAAAAACTCAGTGGAAAACAGGAGCTGGGAAAGCTTTTTACAGTGTACAGGGGGTTGAGATAAAGAAAAATCTGCAGTCTGGGGGCTCCTGGAGTGAAGTAATTTGAGACTGGAGTGAAGCAGAGACTCAAAATCTCGTAGTTCCTTATTAAATCTTGGTTGAAAGCAGTGAATTTGGAAGACAGGACGAGTCTATGGTTTGGCAGGCAATGCAAACAGTGCCTGAGGAGGCTGAGTCCATAAATCGGAACCCAGAGCAGAACCAGGGACAGTAAAATAATGAAAACAATCAGCAGATGAGTTACGGTGTGTTTGAAGTGGCCAAGGAATGATTTTGGGCTGAGGAATCCCAGGCTCAGGAATGTCCCTGTCTTGATTCCCTCCCCAGGAAATGCCCCCTCCCCTTCCCCACAGCCTCACCCCAAAGTTCTCTGAGGAAGGGTGCATTAGGTGTGCCAGGATTTGCATATTATGCTAATGARCTTCCAGGTGGGAAACACACCTCGTGTTTCCTGGGAATGCCGCATTCAGCCCAGCCTGCATTAGTTTGTGTCAATATAAATTTGGGTTTAATGTATGGGTTTCTGCTGGCAGCAGATGAGGGATCAGCACATCTCCAGGCTCTCATCAGTGCTCCCTGTTGCCAGCTCCCAAAGAACTGCCTCCACAAAAAAAAGTGGAATTTTTCTGTGCACACACACAGTATTGCTGTGAAATGAATCCTCTCTATTTTTACTTTCTCTCCTTAAGTCATTTTTCCCCCCCTTGAAGAATGTGCTGTTCCTTTACATGAAACGAGGTTTGCACAAAACCGAGTTTCTTTTTAGGATTTTTGGGAAGTTACAGCTTCAAGAATGACTGCAGTGGTGACTGGGGAGTTGCACTAAAAGAGTGTTGTTGCCTTTTCCTTTGGAGACAACTTCCTCTCAGTGTTCTGAAGGTTTTATTTTTTTTTTTTTCAAAGCCTTCTGTTGACAAGGGATGCAGCAAATACTGAACCTGCTAAATTCAGTTTTTAGAGTGCTGTCTTCTGTAGTGTCACCTGAGGGGGGGGAGCAGGATCTGTTCCAGGCTGGTTTCACTGGGGATGAACGGGTTTGAATTCATGGCAAACTGTGGCCAAGAGCCCCGGGCTAGGGGAGGGTTCTTTGTTGTTGAGCAGAATTGCTGGGGCACTGCAGATGTTTGGGGGGAGTGTGTGACTGAAATGCTTTCGGTTTTCCAGCTGTAAGTTCAGGTTTGGTGCTGCTGTTGAGGATAATGTACAGATAATTTAATCGCCATCGCCAACACGGAATTGTTAAGGTTGGGAAATCCTTCTAAGAGGAGCCCAGCCATGAACCCAGCAGTGCCAGGTCCCCACTAAACCTCCCTGAGCTCCAGATCTGTGGGTTTTATGGGCAGCAGTGCTCAGCTTCTTGGAATTACTGTGGGATGAAACGCTGTGCTGAAAGCAGAACATTCTGAATTTGCCTCATCCCTGGTTTTGAGTCAATATCTCTCTGCCAAGACAGAGCATTTCAACAAATTGTCCATGAAAGCGTTTCTGTTGTTGGAACCTGCGGTTCCTGAAGGGTTTGAGTAGGTCTGTGTTGCTGCCTTGAGCTGCTAAGCAGACACAAATCAGAATGTGGAGGTTTTTCAGCCTCTCACYTTCTTCTTCTGCCCCCAAACCCTGCAGTACCCAAAGTCCTCCGTGGGCACGTGGGAGATGAGCTTTGTGCCCGAGCGAGCGCCCACCCAGCGTGGAGCAGCTCCAGCAGGAGACAGCAGCCACSAGCATCGTAGTAACCGCGCTCGCCGGGGGCGTGGGGGAAGAGAAAAATGAGGATTGGATCCAGAGTCTCCCACGTAGGTTCCAAAAAAAGCCACCCTCGCTCAGTTATGCACACAGGAATGACAGGGATGGGAAAACAAAAGCCCCGAGTGCAGCTCTGAGGGTTGTGCGTGGCGGGTGTTCCGTGAGACACCTCGGGTGCCTTGGCCTCCTCCTGCCCACGGAGCTCAGGGGGCTTGAAATCTCACTGTACTGAAGAGATCAAGTTCTCAAAGTCAAAATCTGCAGGTTTTATTCCTTTGTTTTCAGCAGCAAGGGTTGGATCTGTAGGTGTCTAAAAGCAACGTTGGTGTCGGAGCGGCGCTGAACTTGTGYGAGTTGCTCTCCCCAACTTTCCCTGACTGAAGTGATGAGCTGAACAGTTACAGTAAATAGAGTAATATTTTGATTGGTACAAAACCTTTCGTTTCTTCTTGATGTCTAATTAGCGTAGCTGGGAATGTCAAATATTTACCCGCTCTCCCCAGCGCTGTGCTCACTTGGGTGGGGCTCCATCTGGCTCTGCCTGCCTCCAGCCTGCTTTGATGGAAAAGCTTTCCCTGCCCTGGGGATGGGGCTGGATCCCACCTGCTCCCCTGCAGGTCTTCAGCTCTTCCCTGCAGGAAATGTTGGGGGAAAAGCAGAGCTGTGCAAAGCTCAGGGAGCTGTGAGTGGAATGCTCAGGRTGGGAGATGTCAGAGCACATCCCTGCTGAAAGCTGCTGATGGTGGTGGGAGTGGTGTGTCCGTGATAAATGGAGGAAAAGATCTCTTTAGATAGCCAGGGATGCAATTCCCCAGTGCAGAATGTGGTGTAGAAGCTTTTTGTATCCACAGAATCTCAGAATGGTTTGGGTTGGAAGGGATTTTAAACCTCATCCAGTGCCACCCCTGCCATGGCAGGGACACCTCCCACTGTCCCAGGCTGCTCCCAGCCCCAATGTCCAGCCTGGCCTTGGGCACTCAAAGGGATCCAGGGGCAGCCACAGCTGCTCTGGGAATTCCATCCCAGCCCCTCCCCACCCTCATAGGGAAGAATTTCTTCTCAATATCTCATTTTCAGGGATTCTCAGGGGCTTTGGTAACAACTCCATTCCAGGAGCAGGGGTGTCCTCTGGTTGTGACTTCCTCACATCAGATTGGAATCCAAGCTACAACCCAGGAAATGGKTGCTTATCTTTAGGCAAAATGTCAGACTTCCTTTTTCTGCCTCTCCTCTCTGGTATGTGTTGATAGTGCAAAAAAAAAAAAAAAATTTATTTCCTTATATTATCTTTTCCTTCATTTCTGGTGCTCACTGAATTCTAGCTCCATAAACATCCTCTCCACCTGCCATATGTTCTCTGGGTGACCCATACCCAGCTACCAAACCTGTGAAGTTATGTGATTACACMGTGTATTGAACGAGTTTCCCATTTTTTCCTATTTTTCAAAACATTCTTGCTGTGGTTTGGATGATCTAACAGGGAATGGCTCTGTCTCAGCCCTTCTTGGGGGTTTAGGGTGGTTTGTTGTTGGCTGAGAGCTGCACTGAGGTGGCAGTGGAAGAGTTTCAGCCTTTGGTGAAGTCAGAGGTGGAAAAAACAAGGTTTGAGTCATCCCAGGTGGAACCCCAGGGTGTGGGGAGTGGAGCATGGCTTTGGGGGTTGGAAAAGAGACCTCGTGGATTTGAGGGGGAACAGAACCCAGCAGTGGAAAAGGATCTGAGCAGGTTCAGCTTTGGTCCCGTGGCACTTTGAAAACAGCAAATAAAAGCAATGCCAGACAGCYTCTTGCTCTGCCAAACAAGTTAACRTCAACAARAAATAATTTAGTGTCTTAAAATATCAGTATAACTGACTTTGCCTGTGAATTTCTCCTTTCAGGTATTGGAAATCTGACTGAAGTCTCCATATCATGCACTGGAGAAGGTAAGAATTCTTTAATCCTAATTTTGGTGGTTGGTGTTGATGTGTCTTTATTCTTAAATGATGTTTATTTTTAATATCATTGCATCGAATGTCAGAATCTGCTTTGCATTGTTTKTGCTTTCAAGAATCTGCCCTGGAGTTTCTCTGTGCCCTGACAGGGGGTTTTGATTTCCTTTTTAAAAGAAWGTATAAATCTGCATTTAAATTCTGAAGTGTGTATATGTTGCATTTATRCAATTCTACATTGGAAAATGTGGAACAGTTTGCCTTCAGCTATTATTGTAAATGGGAAATTGTAAATTATTGTTTAAAAGGATGTATGGAAGTTACAGAATGAATCTTTTACAAAAGGATATTGATATCTTGTTATCAATAATGTTCCAGGGTTTTTTTTTCTGGCTGGGCTCTTACTGTTCTTGTCAAGAGGTTTCCAGAATTGGTGTTTAATTAATGATTGGATGATTGACTCTGCAGCTGAATTAGTCAAAAAAACCTGTGGCGTTTCTGAAACTCAAATTTTCTTAATGGCCTCTCAGTTTGAATGTCAAAGGGAATCAATTTTGTTAGTGGAGAGGTGGGTTTTGTTCTATAGAACCTGAAATTATCTTGAGGGGTTTTTTTCAACATGCTTTTAAGTGTGAATTATGTTGTTTCCTAAGAAGAACAAGATGTTTTCAGAGCTTACAATTAAGTATTTGAAAAATAAGCCTTGTCTTTAGTTTTAGATGTTATTACTGTGTCTGTTCAGAGAGATTACAGATGGTTTCTGACAAAAATATTTAATTTCTTAATTCTTGGAAGTTTCTCCTTAGTCCTGGGTGGTGTTCACAATGAAAACTGGAGTAAATATCCTTATTCAGCCTGGCTCTTTTGCAGTGTGCTATCTTRGTGTGAGGCTTTCAAAGCCAGGAGGATAAATTCAGGGATGGATCACTCTCTAGTCTTTCYGGTGCTCTGAAAGGAAAAGCTTATTTCTTAATATAAAAGATAACTTTGAATAATGGACTCCTCATCCCTTTGGACAGAACTCCTAAATTAGCCTCAGAGCTCCTTCTCAGGTGAAATCTCATTTTCAGGCTCCCCACAGCAAAAAGGAGATGCTGATCCCCGTTCCGTTTGGGAAGCGTTTCCAATCTGCTGATGAAAAGCACCTCTGAAGAGTTAGGCAACCCTTGATTAATTGAGCCTGAATAAGAAGTGCAGGATCAAATCTCAGGATATTATTTTTAGGCTGCAGGCCTGTGTTGTGCCTTGGCAATCCTCAAATGCCCGTTTGATGGGAATTGTGGAGGAGCAGAGGGGACAGCCCCGAGCAGGGCGGCGATGGCTCCCAAAAACTGACACCAGGGTGCAAATTGCTTTTAAATTAATGAATTTACAGAGCCACCTCTCTGCTGGGTAAACACTGTCATTAGTGAGGATGTGACTGGGATTTGGGTGAAATGTCTCTCTTCTGCGTGGCACTGGCAGTGAAGGGGTGTTTGAAATAAAAGCTGAGTGTGGGGAAGGGTTCAGTGAAAGGAACCATTAAAACATTAAAAAGTCAGCGGTGCCAGGGGGAATTTGGTTCTGGAATGGCCCTGCAAGTCAGAACTGGGTTCTTGGGGTGTGTGTGATGTGGGGAGTGGGAACAGCAATGTCACCCAAGTGCTGAGTGTCCCAAACACTGAACTTTGAGAGTCTGAATTGTGCCCTGGTGGCAGCGAGCCTTGGGATGCAGTGTCGTGCTCCCAAAGAGCAAGCACAGCATGTTTTGTAGGGAAAACAGTCTCACACGCTGCTGTACCTGACAAAATGACACATTTGGGGACTGCACATTCAGCTTTTATACATATTTCATCTCTGGGGGAGGGCAGGATTTCTCTCCCCCATTCCTCAGCAGCACGTGGACCTTGCTGAGCCAGAGCCAGACCCTGAGGAAGCTGAGTTTGGGCTTTTGCTTCTGGTCTCGTGCCTCAAAACTGGCTGTGGTTGACCAAAGGGACCCAAAAAGCAGGGATTTGAAAAGAAACAKTTGTGCTTGTAGTGGTATAATTACACAATTCTACCTGATTACCTGTCAAGCTAATTGAAACAGTGACAGGCCAACAGTCCTCTTACAAAGAACAGATGCTGCAAACTGTATTCCACAACAAGGCTTGGAGTGTAATTTTAATTAGAATTATTGCCAGCAGACAATGCACAGTTGTGCTGCAGAAATGTCCTAATCCTGAATGTGCTGGTGACAGCTCTGGAAAAGGAGCTTGTGATGAGCAGAGTCTGAAAGGCAGCAGGTTCAGGGCATGGTTTGACACGATTGGGACTGGTTTTGGTTGTTGGCAGTGTCCCCTTTGCTGGGGTGTGACTTTGTGCCTGGCAGCTCTTGGCTGCTGGTCCTGGCTGCTCGTTCCAGGTGGAAATGCTGGGGGTCAGTGTGAAAGAGGATTATTGGGATGGACTAAACTGCCTCCAGCATGGAATTCTTAGATCCCCCCTTCAAAGACAAGGGTTGTTTGTGATCTCCAGCTTCCTTCTGCTTCCCAGATCCGTAACTGTTCTCTTTCCTTGGCTCCTTGTTCCTCTCCTAATCCTCTCAAAATCTGCTGTGTCCTTTCTTTCCCTCTCTATTATCTCCTGCTCCCCTCCCAGCCTGATTCCCTTCTCCCCCTTTTCACCTTCTCTGCCATCCCTTTCCTTGGATGTCTCATTCTCCCCTTATCAGCTGGGTTCCTCGTGCTACCCAAAACCCCTTCAAAATTAAACCAGAATCCATGGTTCTAAAAAACTTGATAAACAGAATCACCAAACCTGCCATTTCATGGTGGATCAGCTTGTGTTTTTTTAAGGATGAGCAGCCTCTGCTCTCCTGGAAGTTGGATCTGGGAGAGAACATCCCAATTTTACCGCAGAGTGAAATGACAACTTTTTGATAGAACCTGGGTTGTAACTAAAAATTGCAGAACCTGCATTTTGTTTCAGATTTTAGGGGTTTGGGTTTTTGTTGGTTTGGGTTTTTTTGGTTTGTTGTATTGGATTTGTTTTTTTCTTTGGTTGTTTTTGGGTTTTTTGTGGGTTTTTTTTATACTTTGAGTAACATTGAGGATGGAATCCTCATGACTTGTCTCTCCATCAGAACACGATGAATACTTGCACAAAACATAGGATTGAGTTGTGTTCAGTCCCAGGTACCTGGCCAACTTTTCTCCTTGCAAACAAGTTTTGGCAGAACAGGAAATTACCAGGTAATAGCTTGAGGGATGTGCCCCATTTCAGCATTTCAGAGCATTTTCTCTCAGAATTTTCAGAATTTTCTCTCAGAATCCATTTGAGCTGTGATGTCTGCATTCCCTGAGTGGGACCATAGGGTTGGAATAACCCCAAGGGATGTTTGGTGAAGCAGMAGCGCCGCTCGTTCCGAAATACAACACGAGAAATTCCCTGGCACGGAGCAGATCTGCCCTCATGCACTTGGTTGATATTGTAAAAGAGATGATTGTGGCCTTACAAGAAGGTTAAGATGTCGTGAAGTTTAATACACTCTGAAAACGGCCCTGTAAGAGCAGCTACCCRTGATTGATGAGGCAGGTTATGATGGCAGCTCTAAATCTGGTGTTTGTGTGTGCAAATTGCCATCCCCCGGCCTTTTCAAGGCTGCCGACTTTATCTCCTGGTGCAGCCCATAGTTAAGGATTTCGTGTTGAATTAGCCTTTGATTAAGGGCACAGGAACTTTGATGATAAAATGCCACTACCAGTGGCTCTGTGGGCTGGCTGGGAATAACTTATCAATCACTGCTCGTGACTGAGAGCACACCGTGGACATGAGGGTCACCCTTTGAGGATTAATTTTCTGAGATAAACAGCTCATGGCTGGTGGATGATTATGGTCAGAAGCAATTATGGTGTTTTTAAGCTGTTCATTACTGCAAGAAAGAGTCTTTAGGCTGAGTTTTGAGCCGCTGCTTAAATAGTTGGGTCAAGATGTGTCAGCCTGGGTTCCAAGGTGTTATTGAATGATAGGAGTTGTTGAGATTTCTGGCAGAGGTGGGTCCTGCCAGCTGGTTTTCTCTATTTTTTTTTTTCCYTGTTGACTGAATTTCTGCCCCTTTTAGGTGAGTGACTCAAACAGCCAGTTGGCAGTTTTGTGAAGCCCCATGGAAATAGCAAAGATGTATTTTGGAGATATTCTGGAGAACATTTCCCAGCTGGCTTTAGGTTCTAGGCAGGTGTCACTGCCTGKTTCTGATCCTCTGGGCTCCAGGTTTCCATTTTTCTGTCTCCTTTTTTAATTCCTGCAACTCGTGRTGCTTCTCATGGCTGGAGAAGTGGCAGAGCCTGAAAGCCAAAGTATGTCTGAGATAAATTTCTATTTAGTAAAAAAGGGAGAGCCCCAAACACCCAAGATACAGAGTGGCTGCTGTCACAAGCACTGCTAAAAAAGAATGAGAAACTGTCTCATGGAGGGATTAGTGTAGTGAGGAATAAACTGCTGAATCACTGGGAGCAAGGAAGAAATAGAGAGTCGAGAGKCTCTGGAAAAAAATAAAATGGCTGCTGGAATTCAATTAAAATCACAGTAGGATTTGCTGTTGGAGATGGAGCATCAGTCATCGCGGATCCCGTGGTGGCTGCTGCCTCGAGGGCGATTTCAGAGAGTGTAGAGATCCTGAAAAGTGTGCAGGGAGGAGAGCCCCCATTTCCTCACAGATGTGTTTTCCCCAGCACACCTCGGAGTTTGGATTGCTACTATGACACTTTTTTCCATGGATTATCTGAGTCAGGAATTGTGGTTTATCCTGTACCCTGTGGGAGTGCTGCTTGGGCTGGGGGGGCTGCAGATCAACTGGGGGGTTTATGATTATTTTTCTTTCAATTATTTGGATTATTTAGTGATTTTAGTTATTTAAGGATGAGCTTGTGAGGGGCTGAGTGGCTTGAACAGCCTCCACTTGTGTCATCGGTGATGTCCACAGTGCAAACCCAAAAAAAAAGCCCCAAAAATCAGGGGGGGCTGCCCTTCCTCAGGTGAAGGACACAAAATCAGGCTGGGGATGGTTGGATTTCAGTCAGATTAARCTACACCATTTTACTTGATTTTCAGCGAGCTTTTCTTGCTGCAGGTGGGATGGGAGGAATGGCTGTGGCTCTGACCATTTCTGAAATGGCTTCTTTGCYATCAAATCCAGTGTTAATCATCTGAAATGCCTTCAATGTGCCCTCAGCRATTTGAAATAGCGTCAATTAACATTTAGGAAATTAATTTCCAACTCTTGGAATATTAAACATTTACTTTACAAATGGAAATGAGGTGTCTTGGCTGTGCATCTCTTGTGCCCCTTGACCCTTTAATCTCCAATAAGGCAAAAAATGCTAAATTGGCAAACAGGGAGGTGCGTTTGGGTGCTGGAATTGTGACCCTGGAATTATTGCTGCCAGGATTGGTACTGCAGCAGTGTTATTGAGTTTTTAGTCAGGTTCAAGGCCAGGTTGGATGGGGCTTGGAGCACCCTGGGATGGTGGAAGGGGTGGAACTGGAAGGGCTTTAAGGTTCSTTCTCAYCCAAACCAYTCTGGGATTCTGAGATGATGAAAAATGTGGCTGAAAATTAAGAAATCCCAATTGTGTGGATGAGACACCTGATGCTGTYCACCCCTCATGGTTCATTGTGGCACATTTTGATTCTACTCCTCGTTTTCACAAGATTTGATTCATAGAAATKACTCAAACAGAAACAAAGGTTCTTTACAAAATCTATAATGAGGATTAATAACCTTTGCAGGTTAAAATAGTTGATCTGATCTTTGCTAGAACTGATTTTATCACTCTACTTATTGTCAATAAAACAATTTTAGCTGTGATTCTGCAGAGAGTTGTTACAGTGGGGGTCACTCAGAGATGTTTCCYCGTCTCTCTTTGTTGGCCTTGGGCTCCTGTTTGCATCCCTTGCCTCRGGAATTGTATGACAAATGGATGAATTGCTCCAAAGGATCCATCTGCCAACTGAGGGGGATGAGAAATATTCTTTAGGGTCAATTTTGAAGTTTTGTTTTCCTTTGAATTTTGAGTCTGAATTTCTCAAGATCACTGTTATCCTTACTGACAAGGAAAAAAAAGATGGTTTTGGTTTGCTTAATTCATTCCAACTGTTGTTCCTGTTTCTAGGAACCAACATCTTTATCTCCTCACTTGCAAATACATCTTCTGCTTTGATTTCTCTTAAAACTCCTTTAAAATGACAAATCTTCATGTACCATGTTGCAAGTTCTGATGGTTTTTATTGAATTTGGAAGGGATCTGCAGAGGTGATGTAGTGCAACTGCCCTGCTCRAAGTTTTCTAGTAAAATGTTATTTTAGGACTTATTGAGTGGCAGCTGTCCCCAATACACCATGTGGCACAAAGAAGGAATTGGAATATGACTCACTTTCTGTCTCCAGTCTGTAATTCCTTCTGCTCTTTCCTCATCACTGCAGCTCCCTCGCCACTTCTGAATCTTTCAGGAGCTATCACTTCAGTCTCACAGCCACTATTTTCATTCCTCTTTGCACGAAACAGCTCTTGGCCATCAGTTCTTTCTTGAGTTCTTCTCCCTGCCCAATCTGGATTTTCCTCTGTGCTTCTGGTTCGTTACAGTTCCAAACCTGCAGAGTTGTGTAGTGCTCATCCCTCCCTGCAATCCCTGTATTTTGAGAGAATTGTCCACTGTTGGAATTTCCAGAACATGGAGCCACACAGGCAGCAAACTGCATTTCATGCACTGCTGAAGTTAATGGGAATTTGGATCAGCTTTGTGGTGCCCCGCTTCAAAGTAGTTCAAAGATCCCTTATTTCCTCATTTTCCTCTTAATCTTGGTTCCTCTCATTCCACAAGAATTATCACAATTCTACTGTATCACCTGCTTTGATACAGGAGATCTTATCTTCAGCACAGTCCTTGAAGTCTTTTTTCTTCCTCAGGAAGCAGATGGGGGGGAAAAAAAACCTGTTTTCATGCTGAGCAGATGTGTCCTGATTTTCTTTGTTTTTATTTAGGTTTTGCCACAGTCTGTTATCCTAGAATTAAAACACCTCATCAGAGGCTGATGATTAGAGCTACCTCTGGGTTTTTTTCCCCCTTTAAAATGTCACTGGAGCATCTCTTTCCCTTTTTCTTGGGGACYTTTTTGGCAGCACTGAAGCTGCAGGAGGCTGTGCTTTGTTATGCCCCTGGAACTCGAGCCCCACTATTGACTATCTCAAATTGGTAATTCTTGTTGAGACAGCTACAGGAATATAATGTTCAGAATTTCTTTTTATCCATCAAGATCTTAAACCGATCTTCATCATGGAGGCATTCCAAATGCTTTGTTGTTTGTGGGATCACCTCTCTATGATGGCAGTAGATGGAAGATTGGGGAGATTGGTCATTTAGGGAGAAACTCTTCCCTGTGAGTTTGGGGAGGCTCTGGCACGGAGGAACTGTGGCTGCCCCACCTGAGTGTCYRAAGCCAGGCTGGACAGGGCTGGGAGCAGCCTGGGACAGTGGGAGGTGTCYSTGCCATGGCAGGGGTGGCACTGGATGRGCTTTRAGGTCCTTCCAACCCAAATTCTGCAGGTGCTGCACAGATGCTGTCACCTGATTACATTCCACCTGCTGTTTTTCAGTCAATTCCCTTCCTGTGAGCTCTGTTTCTGAGCAAGGTGTGAGTGCTTTATTTCAGAGGATCTCTGCTCTTATTTCTGCTCTGAGATGTGAACCTGAGCTCTCTCTCTCTCTGCTGAGAGCTCCCAGCAGCTCGAGGTGGAGCATCACCCCAACCTTACAGAGAAGCTGCCTCTGCCAGGGAGCTCTCAGCTCTGAGAGCTGCTGTGGGGCTGAGCTGTGGGTCTGGGGTTCATTCTGGGTTCATCCTGGGCTGTGTTCTGCCTGCAGTCCCAGCTCACCATGTGCCACACTCAGACCCAGCGCAGGGCTYGGTGGCTTTGGGCTCTGCACAGGGATTCTCCCAAGGAGCTCCCCCCATCTCTGCTGCATCCTCATCTCTGTCTGCAGTGCTTCCTGCACATCACAAATCCCACTTGCTGCATGTGCTGGCTCTGGCCAGGGACCTGCAGTCGTGGAGCCTTGGGTTTGCTTTTTTGTCTTTTGAGACCTTTCCCCCTGCTATGCCCTGTCTGCATTTCAGAGATACATTTCAAGTGTTTTTATAACCCTTTACACTGTATTTTAAACTCGGTTAATTGCACTAAAGTTGTCTTTCTGCAGTAACACAAAGCGCTTGTAGACTTTTTTGTTCTGCTCCAGCCAGGAACAGAAAAAATCGCCCCTTTCCAGATGACTTTCATTTTCCTTCCCAAGCCATTTTCGTGTAATTCTGCATTCCGACGCGCTCTCGGCACTAAAGCTCTTTATGCTGTGGTGTATTTTTAACTAATGATGTGTCACTGTACCAGCTTGGGTTTTCTTGTATCTATTCTGTAAACAACTAAAGTTCCTTTTGAGGGGGAGGAGGAGGAGGAGWAGGGATGCCAGAGAGTTACAAGTCGTGTTCATCTTCATGCGAGCGAAAGGAATCAGACTGGCCTCGGACCAAATTAATTAAATGTTCCATTTAGTGGGAGATGTCAGYGAGGAATAGATAATTCTTCCCATCTGAAGTGCTTGACTGGTGGAGGAGAACGGCTCTGCGTGAGCAGGAGGCCTCTGAATGTTACACAAATGTCAAAGCTGGAGGGGAAGTTCAGAGGCTGAGCCTTTGCTGGGAATGTTCTCTCCTGGCTGAGYTTTCAGCTCCCACTTTGCCATCAGGAGGAGCAGCAGCMRTAGAGAGCTTGGGGRTTTCTGGAGGACCAGAGCATCAAARGATGCTCAGAGGAGTAATTCYTGTTAGAGGATTGCAGTGCCAGCTCCAGGAGCAATGGGAGGACGTGTGGGTTGAAAGGTAACAGTGGGCAGAGCAACTGTTTTTATTTGTATTTCATTAATTGCAGATTTGGATGTGCAATAAGGAAAGAAGGGCAAAACCTCTGGGATTGTTTTACTTTGGCCAAGTCCCTTCAATGTATTGACAAGGAGTTTTTATTCTTAGCAAAGTGTAGGAGGAGGCTGCAGTGCTCTCCTATCTATAATTTTCTGTCATAATTGAATGTAGCTGTGGTTTCTGAAACTTTATATCTCCATAAAATCAGTTACCTGGAATATGTCTTTTATATGGTAGTGCTGTAATCTCACATACAGCAGAGCAGGTAACTTTAATAACCATTTCCTGATGTAATACTGCCCTCTGCTTAAAGAATGCCAAACTTCATTGCAGAGTTGTGYACTTCAACCAAAACACACCTGAGCAAAAAGTATTTGTGTTTTTAGCCAGGATTTTGCATTATTTTGGATTGGAAGGCCACAGCCCTCCTGTGTTTGTGGGATGCAAAATAGGACCACTCATTGGATCAACTCTGATCATTTTGCCCATCTGGTGCTATAGGATTCTCATTAGAGCTGTAAAAATAACGTGATTTTTTTTTGTTATTCTGCTCATAATAATAAGTTAAAATTATGCCATAAACATTTTAGAGAGCCTTGAATGGAGGTTGTTAGGTGAAAGAGCTAAGCTAATTTAGAGATCCATGAAAATCCAAATGGCTCACTTCGATTAATCTGCTTGAAATAAATGCCTGAAAGGTGACAAATGATTTGCTTGTCATGTGAAGTGACTTAGTGCACTTCACCCTGCCACAGCACATCAGCCATGGCTTTGCTCATGGCCCCYGTGAGCATATTTCACACGGGACAGCAGTATCTGAAATTACTCAGAGAGGACGCAGGGAAGCAGTTCCCCATTTCACTCCATTTCTTTATCAGTTCATGGTCCACTTCACAGACAAACTGCTTTACAGGGATCTTGGTTATCTGCACAGCATTGCTCTGTGTCAATATTTTGGTTGAGGTTTAACTGGGCAAACCTGAGCACAGTTCAGCCTGGATTTGACCAGCTTGCTGCAGTCCCTGGTGCTCTCCATGGTGCTCTCAGCACCTGGGGCAGCCAAAATTTGACAAAATAAATACCTGGGAGATGCCTCAACAGGTTATAAATGCAGGGAGAGGGGAGGATGCAGCAACATCACAGCACACAGATGTTTGGCAGGGTTTCTGCTTCCCAATGTGAGTGAGAAATATCAAAGGCACGAATGTCACCCCTGTTTTTTGTGGTTTTTCTTCTCCCAGTTCCCCACATCACTCTCAGCTCTCCTGGTGGAGCATTGTCTTGTGAGCACTTGGCCATGTCTCAGCCTTAACCAAGGAATTAAGGTAGCTGGGCTGTGGAGATTAAACCATTAACAGAATAATCAAGATATTGAGTCCTTGAAGCTCTCTGGTAGCAGATGATAACCTCCTGCCCGCTGAGGGGAAGGGGCTGTGCTGTGCAGGAGGAGTCCCCATCATGTGGAGAGATTTAAATTGGATATTGGGAAGAAATCCTTCCCTGGGAGGGTGGGGAGGCCCTGGCACAGATTCCCAGAGCAGCTGTGGCTGCCTCTGGATCCCTGGCAGTGCCCAAGGCTGGGCTGGATGAGGTTTGGAGCAGTCTGGGATGGTGGAAGTTGTCCCTGCTGAATTCAGGATTCCTTTCTCCAAGTCTGGAGTTGGTGACACAAAGTGCCAGTTAAAGCTTAGCATTCTATGTAAATATTAGATGTGATCTGTTCTACTTTATTGGGGAAATCTGTTTGGCATTCTGTTACAGGGGAGCTAATTGGGTCCATGGTGAGTGCATAAATTAGGGCATAAATTATGCAGCACCACTAATTTATGCACGTGGAGGTTTGAAAGAGTTCTAGACATATTGAGAAGAGTTGTGTGGTTTTGGCAAGTTAAAAAATGGCAAAATAACTAAAAATTGTACATTTATAGTGATCTTGTATCCGAAGCATTCCATGCAATTGTACTGTGAGAAAAATACTGATAAATGTATGAGATATTTAAGGTCAAAAGTGTTTCAAGTTCCCATCTATCAGACCTGGCCAGATAATTCACCATTAGTAATTACTGAGCTAATTTAGCATGATTTCCTTATAATAGAATGCGGGCTAATTTAGCATGATTTCCTTATAATGGGATGTGTGAGGATTAATATCTTATATTTTCAAAAGGAATTGGTGAACATTTGTCTCCATAAAGATACAAAAGAAAGCAGTGAGATGTGAAAAGGTGCAGGGGCAAGTGTGACATCCTATCCTTCGGAATATAAAAAGGATAACGTGGAATTTGAGTGYACCAAGTGTGTGAGGAGGGCTGCTAATGGAGACCAGGGCCAAAAGGTTGTTCCTTTATTTCCATTTAAGTGGTACGAACTGAGTGAGATGCAAAGACTGCCAGGTTTGCAGTCTCAGTGGGATTTATTTGGGGTGCCMCGACTCTTCAGCACAGTTTGAAACACTTTCTCTGCCTGGAAGCAGCGTTGCTGATGGATTTGGAGCTTCCATGCCAAGTTTCAGTGATTTCCTCCAAGGCAGGCTGTTCTCTCGGCTGTTTTTAACCGGGGAATTAATGCTTCCATCATCTCCGAGCACTCTCTTTTCCACAAAGATGGTTTAGGCTTACAGAGGTGTTCTCAATATGTAATAATAGTGTGTCTAGAATATACCCTCTAATTAAAACAAAGGAGCTTGAGAGGAGTGAAATAAATCCACCTCTAGAATGAGTAAGTGCTCACAAGGTTTCCATTTAATCAATAGCGGTGTCGGTGGTGATTGCGCAAACTTGAGCGCGGCGTTTTAATCAGGGATGTTTTTCCTGGCACGGGGGCGGAAAAATGCACTGATTAATTAATTTCTATTCCTGGAACGAGCCAGCCTCCCAGCAGAGCTAACCTGAGCAGCTTGGTGACGGGGCAATATGCGCTGAAAATGTAAAAATGCGAGAGGTCCCCGAGCTGGTGTCGTCAGAGCCATGACCACAGCTGATTAATGAGTCCGCAAGAACAAGAGGCAAAACTGGAGAGCTGGGAGAACCTGGCGCTGCTTTTGATCTAGTGGGTTTATTGAACTTTTTTCTTTGCCTGGCTGGGAGCTATTTTAYGACTTTTTCGAGGAGTGGTTTTGATGTCGGGGCTATTTTAGCCCAAAGAGTTTTGCTGTTTGATTTGCATGCCGGGCTGGCTCCGCAGCCTGGATCCCKCTTTGCTGAGCCCACAGGGATGAGATGGAAAGGTAACCAGCTTCCTTCCAGGAGCTATTGATGTGCTAGTTGCATRTAATTAAGAATGTTAACAAGGGCATTATTGTGCTAATTATTATGCCTAATTACAGGGGGGGAAATAAAACCCAGAATATTTCATGGCCACTTTCTGCTAGACAGAACTTAGAAGCTTTCCAGAGACTAAATACATTAATTAATCTACTGTGCTTATTTAAATAGAAGAATGTACTAAAAYATTTTCTGTTTCATGGGGGGAAAAAAGAGAAATAAGAGTAAGTGACCTTTCTGGAGAAGCAACTTATTTAAATAAGTAAAACTAAACAAATATAATCACAGAAAATGTTGTTTTTTAGTGATCCACTTGATGAAACAGCACAGCAAAAGTAGCTGTAGGAGAACAGGATATAAACTGGAASGTGGGGGAAATAAATGAAGAGGGGGAGAGCATTTTGTATTGGTTTTGGGAGCAAAACTTGCTGATTGTGGAACTTTTGGGTGTAGAAGGGTGGACTGGGAAGGACTCAGAAACAGCCCTGTTCCACTTGGAACAGCCCTTGGAGAAGCTCCTCTG
>NW_026623583.1:517613-527421 GCF_030028575.1 Malurus melanocephalus | reverse complement strand
GTGCTTTGCAAAATGCTTTTATGGGACAGCTGCAATTTGTCTTTCACTCAATAAAATCCAGGGCTGTGTGTTGTGATCCACTGGGAATGACAGGAATTGTGCAGAACTTCCAGTGTGAGGTCTGGTTATCACAAACTGTAAGGTTATCACAAACTGAGCTCCCTTCATTGATGGTCTGGATGTCACGGGTTCACGATTTCATCATGTCATGAATCAAGGCCTATTTTAAGAGAACAAGAACTCTTTAATTTCTTTTCCTCCAAGTTTATTTGCACAAGAGGGTAAGAATCCCAGCCTGCCTGCACTGTTTGAAGGAGTTAGAGTGGTTGGATCATTTATGTGATGGGAACTTTGAACAGTGTCATTGAAGGAAGAACCATTTGTACTTTGAGGAGCAGTTCAGAGAGCTACTTTGGGTAGAACTTCAYCCATTTCCAGCCTTTCAGCCCTGCCACAATTGCTGTTTTCCAAGAGTTCAGTGCTGTGTATTGCAGGGAAATCATCGAGTGGAGAACATCTTGTGCACCAAGCACCTCCTGCAATCAGTTCACTCCAATGTTCATTAGGAGAGCAAACCCCTGCTGATTGTAATGAGAATTTTGTCTGCATAAAGCTTTTGTGACTCGGGCTYGAGTGGTGCTTTAGACTTCTTAAGAGTTTCAGGATCTTGGCTTTAAGATAATCTTTCCTAAAAATAATGCAAATTGCTCTAAAAACCTCATTCCAAATTGGTGGTATTTTTCCAGTGGCTCAAATGGACTTTGGACTAAGATAGGAAACTTTATTTTCTAAGGGTGGGGTTTTTTTTGGGATAAATATATTTGTGTGTTCTTGCAGCTGCACTGCACAAATACTGTGAATCATGCAGGGTTAATTAGAACAGCCATGTTATGACTAAATCAATTGGATCATCTAAAAATCTACCCCTTTTTCTTGAAAGCCATTCCAAAAAAGTGGAGTTTGCAGAATATTTAATTCAGTCTGGAGGCAAAACGTTGCACAGAGAAAGGGAGGCTGCACTGAGCCCTTTCTTGTTTGACTGTCTTAGAAAAGCTGTCACTTAAAAGGCCCAGAAGCTGCCAAGAAAAGTTTGTGGARTCTCCAGTCTCACTTTTTTTGGTAWCAAAAAAGGCTTTGAATAAACCTTAACTTTTTCTGACAGTGAAATTTTTGTGACTGTGAAATTTTCCGGGAGTTTTTCCGGAGTGAATTTCCCCTTCCCTGCTGTCATCACCAAAGTGACGCCTTCCCCAAGGGATGGGTGAGCACCCGGGGAAAAGAACAAATGCTAATGATGCACATTGTAATTAAAGCTAATTAGAGGTTGGGACTGCAGATGGAAGAAACAAGGAAAGCTGAAAATTTGGGGGTTTTGTGTGCAGATCATAATGTCAACAAAATTAAAGGTCTGGAAGGGGCAGGAGTGACCCCTTCATCTCTGTGGCACTGTGGGGAAATGTTTCTAAAAATAATAATAATAATTAATATAATTGTGCTGGTTTTGGTAGGAAGTGTGGGAATGGTGATAAGCGTCCATCACAGTAATCTTTTTTTATTTTTTTTTTTTGTCTCTTTTGGAAAAGGGACACTTGGCACTGCCAGGGTGTTTCTGTATCTTCAAGATTTCTAAAGGAGGAGGAAGTTTTCAGTCCTGAGCAGATGTTTCTGTACTAATAAAATTCTTATATATGAGAGTTGTTTCACCTACTGGGCAATACTGTTGGGCTGCCCAGGACTGGATATTTCCCCTGACTGATAATTTTGGGCTCTGTTCATGGGCCGGAGTCTTGCTGAAAGAAGCAAAATTTCCAACTGGCCTAATTTTTAATATTTGCTTTGKTTCAAAAGTCAAAATAGGACATTTGGAGGTTTATTTTGGCTTTGGAAAGCTCAGTGGCTGCTAAAACTCGTGGCATTAAGGACCTGAAATGTTTCTTTGCTAATATCTTTTAATGCCTGAAAATGGCTGTAATTCCCTGATAAGTTTTAAGGAAAATTAAGGCATAAAAAAAAAAAAATTAAAAAGGGGGTGAAAGCAATGTCCTTTACTTGTATAATGCAGAAGTATCAATTAAAAAATGGCAGCTTCTGGAATGAGAGCGACGCTGCCAAGAATTTTTATAACTTACTGTATTAGCGAGGGCTCAGAAAGCATTTGTCTCAAAAAGATGAGCTGCACATGAAAGCTTTCTGGGAAACGTGAGGCTTTTACATGATGTTAAATACCTTTTAAAGGGATGAGTGCCTCGAAATGTTTGTCCTCTCAGTGCCTAAAAGGCTCAGCGTGTCCCATAAGTCGCTGTGTTTTCTGTTATTTGTGTATGTGCAGCCCTCTCTCTGCTTTTCCTGAAATTACCTCTATTTGTGTCCATAAATCACTGCTGCACTTGTGCTCTAATGAACAAAAAAAAACTTCGTGCAGTGCTCTGCGAGTTAGAAAATCCCCTTTTTAGTCAATTATCTCGGCAACTGCTTTATGTGGGTTTTGGTTTCTTTATTAGTTACAGAAATGCATTTGGGATGGCTTGAAAATAAAATATTCATCCGTTTTCTTTTAAAGCTGTAGCCCTCCAGTCTGGTGCAGCCAAAGGTTCATTAAAAATAATTTGGATATAAATGGGATTGTACCAGAACGGGGCTCAGAGCACTAATTACATCTAAAAGCTTTGGTTACAGTCAGTGTTGCTGGAGCAGTTGTTAAAAACAGACTTTGCCCATCACCAGCATTAGCAGGGATTTTATTAAAGCACATTCCAGTTTATTCCAAGGAAGTTCTGMCWTGGGGTGAGACCCAGATGTGRAAACAGCAATGGAAAGGCTGAAYTTGGATTATTCTGAATAAARARCAGGAAAAAAAGGYTTAATRTTTGACAGGACTTTTGCAGGARGGTTCCTTAAAAATGGGGCAAAAAGGACAAAACTCTTTAGGGATGAGTATGGGTTCATGGTTTTTTCTAGAAATACTTCTAGGTGTGTGTATTTTATATTATTTTTCCTCTCTATACTTGAGAATTTTGCTTGAATAGCAGAGAGTGTTTGTAATCCTGCATGTTAAGAGGTGAGGAACAGAAATAATCCCATTTTTTGTGTGTGGATGTGCACAGAGAGCAAACACTRAACCATCCAGAGTAGTTTATTGACAGAGCTGGAAAAAGCCAATAAATAGTTTAAATTTTGTGCCTWTTTAGCAAAAACTCTGAGTCACTCACTGGAAATACTTCATAAAAATGTGGAAATAGAGACTCTCAGTCCCATCAGTGCTTCCAGACTTGTTCCAGCACTCTTTATTGTGTGTTTTTTCTCATTTAAAATTATTTTCTCAATTCACAACAAAGCCTCTTTCCCCTTTTTATCACCATTCTAGATCTGGTGAATCTCCACCCTGAATTTTGGTATTCATGGTCTTTATTTTGGCATTCCCAAAAGAACTTGCTGCAAAGGATCTTTGGAGGATCCTTTATTCTGGGTGGATAAAAGTCCAGTGTGGAGTTAAAACAGATCCTGTGAGGCTGAGAACTCTGAATTTGGTGCTGCCTTTTCACAGGCAAATCAAATCTGTGTAAATAAGCACTAATTACCCCTCTGACAGGCAGCAAACCCCAAATCTGTATCCATTTAGGACGCCAGGCTCTCCGTAAGCTGTTTTTCTGAATAATCCATTTTACGCATTTATTAACCTATAAATACATTTTTATAAATCTCGATGACATTTGGGTATTTTATTAACCACAATAAATGCCAGGGAAAATTGAATTAAGAAAGCTTGTAATGTGCTTTACTACCAGTTTGAAAATTTTGCTGAGCTGTAAATGGTCCTGCTTTATATCAAGGATAAATCTGTTTGAAGACTGAGGGAATAATTCTTTTTCTTCGTTGCCAGAGGCCCTGACCTTTAGGTTGATGGGTGGTTTTTAACAGCTTCACCTCTGTCTTATTCTCTCTGATTCTGTGGTAATTTGATTATCTGCCTTGAGCAGAATCATGGTCCCAGCAGCAGTGAAACCCTTTAGGTGATGGTACAAAACTGGAATCACCATGATTCCACCAAAACCTTGCAAAACACAAATTTTCCCTTGTGTTTGTCCTGTTTCTACAATCACCATCTCAAAACAGGTCCTCATTGTCCCCAAAATGCCTGGGGAAAACAACTTCTGATCCCAAAAGCTGAGTTTCTTCCAGGTGAGAACCCTCTCATTCATTTGCAGGATAAAGTGAGTAATTTGAACAATTTGCAGTGGATGCACCAAACCAAATTTTTCTGGGTGAAGTTTTGATTTTTGCTCTGTGCCTGCTGAAGATGCTGCTCTGGAAGTTCATCCTTTCCTATTCATCCTCCTTTTTTTACACCTGCTCAGCTCTGAGCTTGTACTCTTTGTTTACATGACCCCCATGCTTTTGGCTGCTAGGGATGATGTTCCCATCCTTAATTGTCTTTTTTCCCCCCAAATATTTGTGTATCAGAAAGGAAAAGCTGGACTTAACCCTGTGTGCCTTTTCTTATGAACCCAATTAATTCTTTTTCAGTTAATGAAGTACAATAACCTCATTATTTCAGAAAGCCACTTCATTTTTAGGGTAGCTAATCCAGTGCCTGASTTGAAATTAAATTCAGTGGAGCATTTTGCTTTGTGAAAACACTGATTTAACGAATTGTGGATTAACTTTTGGTTCCATGGTGATTCCTTGGGTGTTTCAYGTGGCTAAAACCCCTTTTTCCTCTGGGTTAGGCTGGTGGAATTGAGGAGCTCTGTGAAGCTTAGAGGAAAATTTCATTTGTGGGTTTCAAAGGTGTTTCCCCTGGTTCAGGGGTGGTTTCCTGGCATTCCTGCTGGATCCAGGAGCAGCTGGAGGATGTTCTGGGTACCACTGATGGACCAGATCAGCCTTAAACATCAGCTCGACAGGAGAGGAATAGAGAGAGTTTGGTGATTTTGTGATGTGGTGCCCAAAATGGGGAATGGAAGAGATTATTAGTGAAAAATCCATTTTTTTTCCCAGATCCCAGGGCACAACAGGGATCTCTGCTGTGGCTGGGTTACAAACCAGAACTGATCTAAAGGATTCATAAATACAGACTGCAGGCAGGAGGATGGGAGAGGCAAGGGCTCCCAATGAAAAGATCTGTCTTTATTTTTTTCTTTCTCTGAAGTACAGAAAGGCCACACCATTTGTTTGTATTGACTTAAAGGTCTCATGTGAGGAGCTGCTGACCCTCTCATTCATTTATAAACTCTTCCCTGTCTGTGATTGCCCATGGATGGGAGGGAAATAATGCATTTCACAGCAGGATGAGGGGCAGGGAACCTCCTGGGAGAGGGAGGTGATCAAGGCTCCACTGGGCTGTTTTATTGTTTGGGAATAGTGCAAATACAGTTTATTTGCATTAAATAATTTCCCTGCYATTTATTGAGCTGGAAGGTTGGCCAAGGGCTGGAAATAACTTCTTGATTTTGAT
Organism: Malurus melanocephalus; assembly: GCF_030028575.1. Taxonomy (NCBI): domain Eukaryota; kingdom Metazoa; phylum Chordata; class Aves; order Passeriformes; family Maluridae; genus Malurus; species Malurus melanocephalus. The sequence goes on along the minus strand of NW_026623583.1, from coordinate 521,966 downwards.
TACAGCAGAATTAACCCTTGCATGGGAGGCCCTGGGGAATATGAGAAGGTGAAGCCAGGCATGATTTGACCCATAAAATATATCGTGTGACATTTTGATGTGTCTGCAGCCAAATCTGCTGGGGAGGGGTTGGGTTTGGAGATCAGCTTGGAAAAAAAGACCCCCTTTGGAATACCCAGAGCTCTCAATATTGCTTGGAAAAAAAAGACCCCCTTTGGGTGCCCAGAGCTCTCAATATTGCTTGGAAAAAAAGACCCCCTTTGGATGCCCAGAGCTCTCAATATTTCTGCCTTTTGCTAGAGAATCTTCCCTATTATTTAGAGCATTTGCATGGAAAAACTAGAAAATGTCAATTCTCTTCCAAGCCGTGCCTTTATGGAATGGCACAGGCCAGCTTTAGGAATGTTTTGGGTGTTTGAAGAGCCTGGGTTATCTCCTGAAAGACCAAAACAAATAAAAAGGATGGCAGCAAACAGCCTGGGCGTGTTTTCTGCGCGTTCTATTTCRGGGTGAGGAGGAGGCTGGCTGGAGACAGACACATCTGTCATCTCCGTTCTGGTGAGCACACATGAACCCCTCAGCCCAAAACGTGGTTGATCCCGTCGTCTTTATGAGGCTTCTCAGGATCCTTGTAGGTGTGAGCAGCTTATTTTGGTKTGAGCAGCTTATTTTGGTGTGRGCGCYGCTGCTGCTCCGCRGAGCAGTTCAGCAAAGCAATCACCTTCGTTCCTGGCAGAACGTGGCACGTCCATCATTCAGGATTACTGTGAGTGATGTCCTCTATGATTTAAAATGCTTTTATGGGCACATTTGTCTYCAGGAAAGAGCAGGCATTGACCACTTGCATACTGCATCGCCCCGGAAAGCGAACGGCAGCTGAATGGTCTTGTCACACTTGTGTTTTATTGTTTATTTGTGTTTTTAGAGGAATGGCTGGCGAGACCTTSCCATTCCTTTTGTCTTTCTCCTGCCTCTGGTGCTGGTAAACACTCACCAGCCTCACTTTGCTGAGCAGCAGCATCTCTTTAGAGYGTTTTCATGTTCCAGGATTCATTCAGAGGGAAAATAAGGCACAGAGACAGTGGGAGTGAAGTTGGCTTTATGGATGCACGTGCTAAGTCTTGAAATGAGATTGCTCTGGGGATTTTTAAAGAGTCCTTTTGGCTCTGGGCCAGACACCCCTTGTGGGAGGAATCCCACCACCGACCTCGGATAGAGCCATGCAGGAGGGAAATCCTCTAAATGCTGCTGCAGGCCAGCGTTCAACACCGTGRTATTTTCAATAGAAGATTTAAAGAGCTTAAGGAAAAAAAAAATCAGCTCCAATTGAAGGTCAGAACAAGTGAAATGGAAGTACTTTGAGTGCGATAATCTCCGTTGGTRTTTTATGAACTGTAGCTCTGTATCCCTGGGTCACTGTTTTCTATCATTGATCACTGTAATCCGAAATCATTTCCCTTCTAGAAAATGTGCTGCTTGTCTGGGCTGCCTGSTCCTGGCAGAGAGAGCTGGGGAGGGCTGCAGGAGCATCCCCACCCCTCTTTGGGGGCAGAGATCCCTCCCCATCTGTGCCCAGGTGTCCACTCTGCCCTGTCCCTTTTTGTCCCCCAGCTGAGCCCATGAAATTCTTCAGCTTCTTGCAATAATTCCAAACAAAAATGCTTCTGGGCTGATCCTAAATACTTTGGTTRGAAATAATTGCTTTCCTGGTAGTTTGTGTACCGTTCATCACGCTCTCATTCTATCTCCTTTCTTACTCCCCCGGCCTGTAATTATGTTTTGAAACAGAAAATTTGTACCAAGACGAGCACAAGCGTACAGCTGTTCCTTTAGTCCTGAAATGTATGGAAYACCAGTTCTGAGCTGCAGCCTCATTAGCAGAGCTGCTGGGCCAGTGCAGACTGCTCCAGCCCCGTGGGTTGGCTGCCTGGGAGCGCTGAAAGCAGCAGGAAATTGTGACAGATTCCAGCAGCCACTTCAGGTTTGCACAAACGATTGATCCAGCTGACTTTGCGTGTTTTTACAGATGTGCTCTGCTCTATATTCCTTTTTTTTTTGTAATCCCTTGGTGTTTATTGAGTTCCCAGAGAAGCTGTGGCTGCTTTGGGACTGTCCCAGGCCAGGCTGGACAGGGTTTGGAGCAGCCTGGGACAGTAGAAAGTGTCCCTGCCCATGGCTGAGATGGAATTGGGTGATCTTTAAAGTCCCAATCCATGTCAGGATTAAATGACAACAAACTAGAAATAAAGTGGTTGTAGGTTGACCTGAAAATATGCACCAAAATGTGGTATAATCGCTACCACTTTCCAAAGGAGTCCATAAAACACTCCCAGACCTTGGCAGGGACTCGGTGGCACTGTGACCAGGTGACAGCTTCTGGCAGAGGGTTTGTAGTGAAGGGCTGCAAAACAGCACTGTGGTGTGATGAAGCTGAGGATGGGAGAAGAGTTTTCAGAGTGAAACCAAGCAGCAGCCTTGCTGCTGATAACATKAAAATCTGACTGGAATTGATGAAAGCCAAGCATTTCTCCTGCCTCCCATCCGTGCCCCACACACCCTTGTGTAGCTGTTTGAAGTCAGGGATGGCACAGGGTTTGTTAATGAATTGTCTGTTTTGATTAGAAATGCTCTTGCCTTTCTCATCTAAAATCAGCTGCTTAATATAATTTTTGGTATTCGGTTTGTACTGGCCAGGGTGCTGTATCTGATGTATAATTGAAATATTTAGACATTCTAAATTTAGATATTCAGGTTGCTGAGCCTTTGTACTGTGTTAGTGAACTTCCAAATGCTCTTGTGCTTCCTCACCTTGGAGAAATTAATCTTCCCCTTGCAATTAAGAAATCTCATTAGTGTGGAAAAAATCTGAAAAAATCCTGGTGAAAGAGAGAACCTYGAGAGCAAGTTGTTGGGTTAATGTTTGTGTTTCAGTTTGGAATTGGGATCCTGTTGGACACTGAGGAGCTCAGGGGGCTCTTTAGGGGTGGGGATGGCTGAGCTGGAGAGGAATTTCACTCTYGATTTGGATGGTTGAAGTTTGGATGGTTTCTCCTCTCTCTGCTATGTTGTAAAAGTCACCTAAATGGCAAATCCCCGAGGGATCTGGGCCATCTCTTTCCTCAAAAGATGTTGGGGTTTCACTGTGGCATTTCCTTTGCTAATGATGAGTCCACCTGGACATCTTGGAGTCACCAAGGCTGTGCTTGGGCTCAGTTTGAAGCTGCAAAAATGCAGATAATTCATTAACCACCTCATTTTCCCTGTGGTTGGAAGAGCTGTGCTGCCCAGCCAGGCTTGGGGAGCTGCTCTGGGATCCCACCAAGAGGACATCAGAGCTTTCTCCACCTGCCTTTGTCAGAGCTCCCAAAAAAAATCACTGATTCATTTACTGCTGTTTTAGAGAGTGAGGGCTGATGCAATCACACTTCTTGGTGGATTTCACACAAATGGAGCCTACAAATGGATTATTACAAGTTTTATCCCAGTGACTAAATTATGAGCTGTTAAAAAAACCTTTTTAATGTTATCTTGAGTGTGATGCAGGCTGAATGTGGCAATCTTGATGGAGAAACTATTTACAAAGGCATGTAGGGACAGGACAAGTGGGAATGGCTTCACACTGGCAGAGAGCAGGTCTGGATGGGAATATTGGGCAGGAATTGTTCCCTGTAGGGTGGAGAGGGGCTGGGATGAAATTCCCAGAGCAGCTGTGGCTGCCCCTGGATCCCTGGCAGTGTCCAAGGCCAGGCTGGATGGGGTTTGGAGCACCCTGGGACAGTGGGAGGTGTCTCTGCCATGGCTGGGATGGCACTGGATAAGCTTTTAGGGTCCTTTCCAACCCAACCCATTTTGGGATTCTTTGGTTTCCCATTCTAGGATTCTTTGGTCTCCCATACTAGGATTCTGGATGCACCTGATGGGTGTGGGCTATGCTCTGGTATTTATTTTTTCATAAATAAATGATAAAACCCCTTTATCTTTTACCCTCTTGCCCACCCAGTAAGCTCAGTGCACACGTGGCCTCTGAAGCAGCATCAGACCTCATTCTGCTGAGCCTGGAAGAATTCTGTGACGAGYTTCAAATGTTTGAGACATCAATTTGTCCTTTTAATGAAGGCAGAGCAAGATAAATAAGGCATGTATGCAGATGTCAGCGGCACTTAGGCATGTGCATGTCAGCGTTGATAAAGCACTGAACTCGCAGGGCTGGGGCTGGATTAGYGCCTGTCTCGCCAGCAGAGAGAGGGGGGCTCATTTAGCACAGCATCATCAATTTTTGTTAGGGCCAGGTATTTTTTTTTGGGCTTTTCTGAAGCTGGTTGGGCTGGAGAATTCATCAAAATAGAAGTGCCC
>NW_026623583.1:512853-516563 GCF_030028575.1 Malurus melanocephalus | reverse complement strand
TTAACAGAATATTTATTTCTYGGTCTCTTTTTCTGAAAAACCTCAGTGAACCAAGAATGATTCCTCTGTGGAAGTGTGAAGTGACATCAGCAGGGAAATGTAAAGGTCCCTCGTTGGCTGTGTGATTTCATAAGGAAATATGGTTTTTAGATGGCATTTTGGGGCACTGGCATATAATTTAAAGAAAATTCAACCGTGCAATAATATCTATAATATAGCAGTTTATAGTCAGGAAAGATTTGGCTGCTGTTTAGAATAATGAATAAACTTGCTTTATCTTAAATACTACTCAGGATTGTAATTTGTCTTATGCTCCCAAATCCAAATAGAAGTGACTTTTACAGTAAAAAACTTAAACTCAGTAAAAATGCAGTAAAAACAAGGTGGCAGCAAGCAGTAAATCCTGTGCATTTATTCAGTGTGGATTTCACAGCACCAGTGCCAAGTTCAGCATCTCTGGTGGAGCCTGATGCAGTTTCCCTGAATTTAATGGAATTACCCAGGCCAGGATCTCACTTCTGCTCTTTCTCTGTGACCTCTTGGTTGTCTTTGCTCTGAAACTTCCCTGCTGCTGTTTTCAGATGATTCTTCATGTCTGAAATGGGTGTGAATCGAAGGATTTTGGGCCTTGCTGCTGACCTTCACAGTGTACTTCTATTGATGTCTCTAAGTTTAGTGATACGCTAATTTTATGCAAATTCTGGTTTTAATTTGCTRTATTATTATCTGCCAGTGTCCTACTCCTCCTGTAGCACCTACTGACACAAATTACACCGGAGCAATTATCAGTAGGAACTCAGCTCTGCTCACACCACAGCATTTTCAAATTATCAATGCTGCTGCTGCTGCTCAGAACAAATGCAGGAATTGCTGCTTAATTGGCCCTTTTTGTAGGATGTTCTGAGCGTGTTTTTTATTAAAAACTGAACATCCCCACTGACTGGGTAAGAGCATGATCTCCCTACATGGATGGGAGGTTCCCCCTGCACCCATTTAAGTGTTCTATGGATACAGAGAAATGTCAGAATAACTTTGAAATATTTCCAAAGCTGGACAGGTCAGAGATTTTGCCTGTTTAAGCTGCAGCATATTTTTGCCATGTAAACCAGTCTATAATTGTGTATTTTTTTATGGACTTGTCACTTTGGCTGTTCCTCCTGTGCCAGCTCTGGTTGTGTTCAGGTCCTGGAAAGGGCTTTTCCAGGGTGGTCAGGGGAGGATGGCAGAGGATTCCTCTGGAGACTGCCTGATCTGTAAAATAATAAAAAAAATTTAAAGAGGGACCAGACAGCTCGAGGTTTCCAAGCTGGAAGGGGAGCTCTGGTCCTTGGCTTTGCACAGCGTGGATTAAAGGGATTAAAGGAACGTTGGGATATGAGCTGCAGCTGTTGAAAGGGAAGTTTAAAGGTCCCCATATGGAAATTTCGTGGTCCCAGTGTGACATGTAATCCTCCCACTCTCACAAGTATTAAATTGTCGTTGGGCACGGATTGATCCCGGCTGCTGGGGGTTTAATCTTGGCATTTCCATGGAGTCCTTTATGCTGTTGATACCATAATGTCCCCAGATCCTGACAGATTCCTCTGTGGAATGCTGCTCATCCTCTCCCGGCGCCGTGGGAGCTTTTTGTGCATTCTCACTTCTAACACAATATTAAGGTCTATATATGCAGGAAACATTGTCTATTCTTCTTCTCTTAAGCCCTTTTTTCTAAAGGAGAGAAGTGATAGCACAGGGCTGCAGGATAAAGGAACKGGTCCTGATGAAATGAATTTTAATTTGTAGCTCCCTGATAATGATCTTGTGAAGAGCTCCTGGTACACTCTTGCTATAATATCTACAACAAAAGCTCCAAGAAAGAGCTCATTTGATGCATATCCAGGCAGCCCTGTTATAATGCTGCAAGTCCCAGGATGTTCTCCATAAATAAATAAATAAACTGCAAGATTAATATATTAAACTGAAATGAATTCAGCRCAGAAGGAGTTGCTGCACATCCTGGGCCTGCTCACTCCGTTACAGCTGTGACATGGCTTCCCAGATGGCACAATTATCTTCCTAAAATATTGTGGAAAACTTCCATTTGTCATTTGGATTAGTGCAGTGAGCTTTCCCTAAACACAGGCAGCGAGCTCTGCCTCTCTGTGTTCTTCATGGCAGTAATTAGCAATAATTCACTTGGAATCAGAGAAACACTTTACAGGAGCAGGAACAAGCCAACTTCTTTCATTTCTGCTTCTGAAATCTCTGTCCTGCATGGCTGTATCTCAAATTTTTGACAGCAAACCAGATCTTTGTATGATTTTCTATTTCTGACGAGTATTTTATGTTCTCCTAATTGGACTGTCAAGGATTTCAGATGGTRGGCATGTTTGCAGCATGCACCAGGCTGCAATATTTACAGAAATGCCTTGAATGTGATATGGGGGATGATTAAAATAAGGCTGCTTATTCTTTTATCAGTCAGGAAGCTGCAGTAGATGATGAACCTTCAGTACAGGCAGCATCAGGCCCCTCCTGTATGTTATTCCTGAATTTATAGAAATGCTTAATCATGCCTGAAGTATAAATGATGTTCCAATTCTAAAATGTAAAGCTGTTTACATTTTTTGAGGAGAAAAAAAGAAGTGCTGAGGGTAAAGACTTAGGACTGGAAAGATTGCTGTTAGGAAAAAAGAATTCCAAAAGTTTTATTAGTTGGTTTGCCAAATCTCTTTGGTTGGGATCTTTTTGTTGTTATTATTATTTTTAGGACTTRAGCTGTGCAAGTCTAAATTTGATTCAAGAAAATAAGTCCATCATAATGGAGCGTTGAATGATAATCTGGCCAATTATACTTTTAAGAACTTTGGGATCTTCTTAAATTTGCTTGCTATGTGTTGAAAAAAACATGTTTTGCTCTGTGATTGCTGTTGCTCAATTATTGTGTCCATATTAAAATATTTCCATATTGTTTGAAGTGAAGCCTTAACCAGCAATGATGTGACCCAAAAGTGTAGGAGAAAACAAGATGTGAATTTAGGGACTCCAATTTAGAGAGATTCCACTGCTGAATGGAATCTGGTTTGCTTTCCTCTGTTTTTTTAGGGGAAAAAATCGCTTTCCCTGCAGCTCCAGAAAGGAAGTCTGGATGATGGGTTTACAATTGGAGGGTATAAACACAAATAAAAGAAAGCACTTGTAACAAAAAGCAAAAGCACTTGAGTGGCAGCGATTGAGCTCTGGGAAGGGAATAACCTCCTCCAGGAGGAGAGGAGAGAGGGCACAGCTCTGCAGGGGAATTCCTGCTCTGGAGGTGCAGCCCAAGGGCTTTCGAGTGCCGAGCACAGAAGATTATAAAGCAGAAGCCTCTTGTCCAGATAGACGCACTTGACATTTCGCTGAGTGAAATAGAGCTGCTAGGACAAAATAGCACCGACTGTGTCGAAGTTATCCAGTGCTTAAATTTGATTTTGAGCTTGGCRAGGAACTGAGAGCACTGAATTAGGTCATTTTGTGTCTGTGCTGAGCCTGGAATCAGGAGGGGAGAGAAAAGGCCTGACTGAACACCTCAAGCTATGTTTGAGTGTCTTGAATTGGGAGTTCTTTAGCATTTTTTTTTTCTTTTTAGAAAAATAAATCCATCAAGATGAAGTTACAAACACACATTTTGGTTTTCATTGGGAAAAACAGCTTTGAAGTGTATTAAAGAATGGCTGGAGGTGGTGAAG
>NW_026623583.1:485961-511705 GCF_030028575.1 Malurus melanocephalus | reverse complement strand
CAAGAGCAAAACCTGCATGAATGTGGTATAAAACCTCTGAGACAATGTGTTTTTTTTTTTTCTGGAGCAGATGACCTTCACTCACTGGCAGGAAGGTTCCTAGAGGAGAAGGTTGTCCCAAAGCAGATTGGGTTTATTTTTGGAGCCGAGGGTGTGTTGGCAGGAGTTGGGTTCCTTTTGTAGCTGAACATTGACAGGACAGGAAAACYATTCCACATCCAGACTTATTTATATCCTGATTGTAGGAGGGTCGAGAAATGCCACCCTTGCAAAGACCTCTGAGTCAAATATGGTGAGAGAATTGGTGAGGACTTCATGTTTCCTCATCCACAATGACATCCTATATTCCTGTCATTCTTTATGGGGTGGATTTTTTTTTTTTTTTTTTGGATTGTCTGACATAACTTAATTCCCCTGGAAATGTCTCCATCTCAATCAGTGGAGCTCTCAGTCAGTGGAGCTCATGGGAGGAGGAGGTTAAATGCTGTGCAAGYTCATTTTTCTGGGTCCTGRGCAKTTTTAGCTTAGGGGGGTCACCTCARTGTCCAGTTSRTCACCTCAGGAGCTCRTGTCACMAACTGACCCCCTGCAAACTGCCACACGCTGTCCTCAGCTGCCAATTCCACACTCAGGAACAATAAACACAGCTTTTCATCCCGGTAATGAGTTTCCTGCAGCAGAGAGAAAACTCCAGGGTTTCTTGTTATCAGCAGATAATCATATTCTGGCGGTGGTTCTTATCTCACACGATAAATGTCCTGAGGATGTGATTATCTCCTGATACCTCTCCAGCCTGCTCAGCTTTGTTGTTTCCCCACAGTGCAGGCAGCATTTGCAGTCTCTGAGGTTGATTTTTATCRTGGCACTGAAGGAATAAAGTGACCATTTGCTTGTTGGTATCAGACAGCTGCATGAAAGCCCCAAACACCTTAAAACTGGTATTGAAGAAAAGTGAATGTRTTTAAAATCCTTCTCCTTCACCTTGTATTCAATAGCTCCCAGCGTGMAGATGGGATGAGGCAAAGTTAGCAGGAATTCTGGAAGCAAACAGACTTTTTTGTATCCAAATAATCCCTCCTTCTTAGCTGAAATTCAGATTATTTCTTTTAAACCTTTATGGCACTTCTGTGTTTCCTGAAGCTGCCTGGAATTTAAGGTGACAATACAGTTTTAAAGACATTAAAAGTTGTGTTCTTGAGTAATTAATTGCATTTTCAGATTATCTTTGAGAAAATTTAGGTCTCATTAAACAGGTTGTGACTAATGACAGTCTGGTAATTACTCTATGAGAAACAAATTTTTAAATTCGTTTTTTAAGATTAGAGAATTAAGCTCAGTTTAAGGGTGGACCCACGGTGCTTGGCAAAGCACAAAAATGCAGTGGTCAGCAGTGTGGAAATTTGGGGATATGCTGGAGAAGGTCGAAGTTATTTTTAGAGAAAAAGATAGGGAAAAAGTTGTGAAATTTGTGCAGCAATTGGTGGTGACAGTAAATGAAATGCAATGTACACTCGAGCATATACAGGTACATAAAAAGATAAAGCAGCACTGATGYGTTGATGCAATAAATTATTAATATTTTTGAATAGCCATGAATATGTTAATGCTGCAGGGTAGTGCCTGGAATGCTAAATTCTGTTAATTTTAGTGGGATCAGAGAGATTTGAGTGCAGAGAGTTTAGGTTTGGGACATGGTTATATCTCTGCTTTATGCACTGGGTATCAATATAAAATGTGCAGAGGCACCACGAGGTTTAACCTACAGCAGGGATGAGATTGGAACAATACAAGCCCTGAAATGATGACATCTCTATCACTCAACTTTCTTTGAAGGAGAAAAGTGCAGCAATCATTTCATTTTCCTCATTACACTAAATAGAATTTTATTCATTCCCTGAGAAGCATTCTGTGCATGACTTTTGTTATTTCCCTCAAAGCATCACCTTTGAAATGTTATCTTTTCTTGTTCTCAACGCGAGGTTTGATGTCCAGATCAGAGGACATAAAGGTGTAGCCACAGWTTTTGTCACATTTTTGGGAAAACAGAGGTTAACTCTTCTCTCCAACATTTTTTTTTTTTTTGGCTTCTCAGACCTTTTTTGCTGAGGCAGGACTTTCCCTGCTGAGTGGCAGATCTCTGATAAGAACCCAGCCCTCGGGGCTTCCTTGAAGGTCAGCCCACAAGGGGAAAATGTGCACAGAACCTGCTGGGTTGTGGGGTAGGAAAAGTCATCTGCTCCCTCTGGGGAGGGATGGCAATTGCTGTTCCGTCCTGGATAAATGTTATTGAGCTGCAGGAGAGGAAAAGAGGTTTATGGGATGTAGCAGGCAAACCTGTCCGTGTGTTGTTTGGAAAGGAATCCCTGTGCTGGAGTTGAGAGGGGTGGGAGTAAAGCACAACTGGGAAAACAGAGAGGCCCAGTAGAAAAAGTGAATTTTAGCATGAGGATCCTCCACACTGGAAGCCTTAATGACAAAAATTGTGTCTCTGTCACTGAGAAAGGTCAAAGTCACCAGTTTGTCATCACCAAAAGCAGGTCCTGTTTAATTAATGAACCAGGGTGACCCAAGGTGGATGATCTTTGGAGCTAACACATCCCCAGGACCAGCTCAAACCCATTTTCCTTCTGATAAAAGAGCCAGCTTTGAAAGTGAGATCGGATTCCGTGCACATACAAAACAGGCTGAGGGAGTGCTATTAAATCCACCCAGGTACTTGGTGTGTAAAAAAAAAAAATAATAATAAAGAAATCAATAGGTAGAGATGTCTCTCCTTTGGCAGACAGGGGTTCTTATTACCAGAGATGCCGTGGATCAGACGTCAGYTGGGGCAGGGAGGGGGGTGAAGAAGATGCTCTCCTGTCAGAGGAGACCTTGTGCTTTTAAGCTTCAATTCTATTATTGATTACAACATCTCTGTAATAAATCAGGTACAAGTTTGCATTTAATTTTCAAAGGCTGCAGATTCCGTTTGTTCTACAACTTCTGAGTGGCATAAATCTTTTAATGAATGTTGAAAGAATTGTTTCTTGGGTAGTAACCACTCATTCATGATTGTCCAAGGAATTCACTCGTATTTAGAATGTATCATGTGTTGGATTAATGGAAACTTCTTAGTTGTCAACATTTTTCTCCCTCTCGATTTTTTTTTTTTAACCACGATGTAGAAAAACTTGATTAAAAGTTTTATTGAGTGCTTATTTGTCAAAATGGACACCTTATCCTGGTGTTGTTTTAAGGACTGGGGGGATTTACAGAACAGTCAGCCTGGATTTCCAAACTGTTGAGAAGATTCCTCTACTTGCGTTTGATAGAAGAAAAAATGCCTGATTTTCTTCCTACCCCAATGTGCATTTTGATGGATTGGGATTGTATCCATCTGTGCATTTTGACTGGAGACACCAAGTGATAAAAGCAATGTGTCCCCTTGTCTTCTTCCCATAAAACTCAGGGTGAAAACAAGAACTTCCCAGGTAGTGAATTCTTGCAGGATGCACCCATCCCATGGATCCTGAGGGGTGGTTAGTTGGGGTTTAGGGAGCTCAGCTGTGCTGTGTAGAGGGACCAGGGACTGTTCCAGCAGCAGAGGACACAATTCCAGCAGTGTGGGCTGGGGAAGGAGCTCCCCCTCCCTTTGCTCAGTTCTGTGATCAAAATGGGAACACGTTGGGAACAAAGCTCAGAGTTTAAATGAGATGTGCCCAAACATCCCAAGGGAGCTCTAATTGCTCTTCCAATTACTGCTWACTCTGAGAAGGACTTGTTACCTTTCCAAACTGAAAAAAAGAGAGATTTTGATTTTTCATCTCTGCTTTTATTCATCGCTTTTGTCCTCTCTTTGTCAGAGCACGGAGGTATCACGAGGTTCTTTCAAAACAGATCATAATAGATAAAGGACGGAGCCAGAGCTTTAAATTCCCTTTCCTTGTGGAGCAGCTTGGCTCATGGGAAGTGAAATGTCCATTCCTGTTAATTAATGCCAATTTTGCCCCACAGTGATTGCCTCAGCTGCACCTTGTTTGTCACTGAGAGTGTCTCAYGCTGATGATGTGATGGCAGAGCCCTTCTAATGAATGCCACTTAACGGGGTGAAGCAGTTTGGGCTAGGCATGATTAAGTTTGTGATCAAGAGCTTGACTAAGAATTTGATAGTTGATGTTGATTAAGAATATTGGATGGTAATTAATGCATAACTCCTGCCTTTTACGTGTCTGGAGAATCAAAACAGCTGAGAGCAGCGCTGGGAATCGGTGGCACTGCCAGCTCTCATGGAGCTCTCAGAAATTTATCCCACTCCTAAATTGCTTGTGGACAGCAGCAGCAGAAGGGAATTGTCCTTAAGTCCATCTCTGTTAATTATCACAGGGACCAGAAATCCCAGGAGGGTGAGGGGGCTTGAATGTCTCCAGGATTCAATTTATTTCTTAAATAAATATTACAATGCAGCACTTCAACAACCTCTTCTCTCTGTAATTTCTAGGACTGGCAGAGCAAAAGTTTGGGATCACAATGTGTCTCTTGTCACTGGCAGTTGGCACTTGAGGTGTGCAGTGTAATTAATCTTGAGTTCCTTCAGGGTCTTCATTTAATTTTCGAGAGGGAGGGCCTTGCTCCATATCCCTGGGCATGACTGAAAACAGCTCTTGGGGTTTAGAGGATTTGGGTAAGGCATCTTTGGGGTTTTATTTTTGCCTAATCTTTTTTATTTCAAACGTATCCCACTCATATTTCCACCACCAAAGAAAAGAAGTAACAGGATAAGACCTACAGAGATATTGAACAGATTTCAAGTGACTGTTTGCCTAAAGAGTGCAGGTTTAAAATAGGATAAATTAAGTATTACTTGAAACAGAAGCAGAATTCTATTGTAAGAGGAATTCTGGCAGTGCAAATTCTTGTTTTTCAGCTAAATGAAACCAAATCTGAAATTACTCTTAACAGAGTTCTCCACATGGCTGCAGAAGCTTCATATTTTTTTTCTTCCAGATAAATTAAAAATACAAAGCTTTATTACGTGTTGCGYTAAAGAGGAATGAAAACAATATTTTATGCAAATGTAAAGCTGACATAATTGAAATGAAATAACTACAGACATTAATTTTACTCTGTTTTAATTTCACAGAAATCACACTTATCAAAACCATACATTTTGAAACAATGAACCTCTTCTATCAAATTAAAAATGAACAGCTTTTACATAGCATTAAGTCACTTGATTTGGCTCTAATGCAAGAGTTCATAGCAGAGAGGAGGAAACAACATGTTTTTTTTTTTTTTAAATCAGAAGCTTGCAGGGATTTTTATGGAGACGGGAATGAATCTGTAGTTGGGTTTTTATGGAGAAGGGAATGAATCAGTGGAGATGTGTTGAAGCACCCTGTGAGCACAGCGAGTCCGTGTCCAAATAAGTTTGTTGAGGTGATTTGGGCCAAATGATCCCAAATCTCTTTTGAAATAATACTGGAATGGTGTAATCTTTGAAYCATGGAATGGTTTGGGTTGGAAGGGACCTTAAGGATYGTTTTGTTCCACCCCTGTGGGTGAGGACAGTGAACTAGGGCAGGTCATGGGATCTGTGGTGTTTGCCCAGAGCTTCAGCCWGGGAGGATGGTGATGGTGAGCCCAGAGTGAGGAAGCTCCATGCCCTGTGCCATGGATGCTCATTCCCAGTGCCTGTCAGGAGGATTGGCACATTGTCACCCTCTGTCAGGGCAGCCCAAATCTGTCACCTCTGTGTGCAGCAGGGAAGTGATGGAGCAGGGAGAGGTGAGGATGAAGCCATGGCCTGGCTCTCCCGTGGGGCAGGGACACAGAGTTTTTATTTATTCCCAGTGATTCTGCTATCCCAGGGCACAGCCTGGCTCTCCTGGCACTCAACCTCCCCTGCCCTGCTCTGTGCTGCTGCCTCCCCCTGCTGCTGTTTGAGGAGCGTGAGAATTGATGTGGCATCTTGAATGCATAAAGAGTTCTTGAGACAAATCCGAAGATGATTTTCCTGCGACTGCTCTGGGCCTGACTTTGGCTGTTGGCAGAAAAGACATCCCTGGCATGACTTGTGTCGTGCTGGGCTTAGAGTGACTCACGTGGGATGGCAGAGAGGGATTTCTGACAAGAGTCTGGAGTGACAGGGCACAGGGAAAGGGTTCCCAGTGACAGAGGGCAGGGTTGGATGGGATACTGGGAAGGAATTGTTCCSTGGCACAGGGTGCCCAGAGCAGCTGTGGCTGCCCCTGGATCCCTGGCAGTGCCCAAGGCCAGGCTGGACATTGGGGCTGGGAGCAGCCTGGGACAGTGGGAGGTGTCCCTGCCATGGCTGGGGTGGCACTGGATGGGTTTTAGGGTCCCTCCCAACCCAACCCAGCCTGTGAACAATCTTTGTTTAGTCCCAGACCAGGCAAAAATCAAAGCACCCTCGAACTCTCCACCGCTGAGGTCCACCTTTGATATTGCAGAGGAAATCTCTCTTTATCTGAAATCTTTGTGCCTCTAATTCTGTAATTTTCCCCCTCTGGATGGTAGAGACTGTAAAACCACCATATAAACCAGCTCAAATGTCAGAGCAGGGTTTGCCCCTCCCAAGGGCATCCTGACCACACGATCCTTGCCCTTATTTTGTCCTCTTGGTCTATAACCCCACTGCARATGGAGCCTTTGAAAGGAGATGAGGACTGAAAACATGGTGCAGGTTGATTGAGTAGAAGTTCAGCTTTCTGAGGCTTTCACATCTTCCTGACTACTCTGAAACATCGAGTGTTGGAAGCACAAGATTGGAGCTTTTATGGTCTAATCAACAGCTGTGTATTCCCCCTCCCCTTATTTTCCTTTCTCCCTTTAGACTTATGAATTAGTTTTCCCCTTCAGCAGATTGTTTTTTCTTTATCTTTCCTACTTAGATACTGTAAAAAGTAATTAAGATAATCTTATCAAAGGAACATGAAACAGAAATTTAACTGATTAAATTTCAGACCAATTAGTCATACAGAAGCCTTTGTGTAGCCCTTCTGTGGATTTTGCACTGCTTGTACTTTCCATTTCCTATTTTACAACGGCATGAAGTTAGGAAATTGCATTCCATGGAGATGGTAATTAACTCTGGTAATTAAAATACCACCTTCGTAGCAGATAACCAGTCAGCTTCAGGTCAATGACAATTTTTGATGCAACACATTTAATCTCACGGAAGATTGAAATGTAAGAAATTATAGGAGCGATTTTTTTTCTTTTTTTGGGGGGGGGGGGCGAGGGAGGAGAAGAGGTTGTTGTGTCTCTTCCTGATGAAATATCTGATGACTTCACCAAGATGGTGCAACAGGGGAAAGAAGGGGCTGAATTTGTGACCATATTTGTATTAAGTAGTTTCAGAATATTGCATTTTAGTTTGCCAGAAGGAGGTTCCAGGAGGACCTTGGGGCTCTGCACAACTCCCTGACAGGAGGGGGCACCGGGGGGAATTTGGGATCTGCTCCAGGGAACAGGGACAGGAGGAGAGGGAACAGCCTCAGGCTGGGTCAGGGTGGATATTGGGAACATTTCTCCATGGAAAGGGTGCTCAGGGATTGGAACTGCCCAGGGAGGTTTGGAGTGCCCATCCCTGAACGTGGCACTCAGAGCTCTGGGCTGGGCACAAGGTGGGCATTGGGCACAGTTGGACTTTTGATGGTCTTGGAGATCTTTCCCAGCCTGAGAAGTTCCTGTTCCAATACCACAGATATTTCACAGACTGAAAGAAACACTTGTCACCAGTATGGGGAAATGGAAAAAAAAAAAAAAAAATCTGAAACAAAATGGCAAAAAGATACGAAAAAAAAACCTTTCAGCTCTATGATCCAGTGGCTTTTTTTTTTTTGTCAGCAAGCAGAGTGAAATGGTGGGGAAGGATGAAGGGTCTGCTGAACATTAATATCAGAATAGGATGTAGTTATTTGGAAGTCAGACTAAAACTTTTTGTATAAAAATTGCAATTAAATATTTTCACAGATGTCATTATTTTCCACAGATGTCTGCTCGCTCTCTAACTTTAGAGCCTCCTTTGAAATAAAAGAGAGATTAGTAATGAGATGAAAGTTGACTTTAAAATAAAAGGAAGATTAGTAATGAGATGAAAGTTGGCTTTAACTAAAAAGAAATTAGGCCCTTAAAAGGAGATTATTAATTACAGCTGTCTTCAAATAAGACAGAAACAAGCCTTGAGGAAGCAGATTATCAGTGTTTGTAATAACTGAGCCCAAGGTATGTGCACAAAGCGTTCAAAGCCCGGAAAGCCAAGTGGTGGAAGAGCAGGTGGGGGGATGCAGCTCGGGAATAATCCTCTTAACCTCATCAATACTCACCCAGGGCACAAATGAGGGTTAGGGGGAGAAAAGCCAGGGTTTCTAATGGCAATGGAACAAAAGGAGATCAAAGCCAYTGGAGCTGCAAGTTGGAAGTTGGCTGTGCCCAGCGCAAGCAACTCCGCTCTCGAAATTTACTGAGATATTCTCTTGATCAGGGCAGAATAAGAAATGAGCGGATTATTAAATATTTTAAGGAACAAAATATTTAGACTGTGGTTCAAAGCTTCTTTATCAGTGTTAAATCAGCAAAGACTTGGAGTTCAGAGCGTGGTTTGTCACCCGGGGAGGGGGATTGCGTCCCTGCTCAGTGCCTGGGATAGACACCCGGGAAAAGAGGGATTGGGAAGAAACTGGATTGAGTCCCTGGTGTTCTGTCAGCATCAGAAGGGGCCTTGGGGCAGTCTGGGAAGAGCAGCTGGATGATTCTCAGCATCCTGGGGATCTGGGCTCCCATCCCATGCCGTGTCCTGGCTGGATGAGGCACTGAATCCTCACCCCACTCTGGCTCTGGCACTGCAGGTCAGGCCAGCCAGGCAAATCCATTTTTAAACTGATGTCCCTAAATACAGAACCCTGCTGGACTTGGGCCAATTTCTTCCCTCCAAGCCCAAATCAGGATTTTTATTTTTTTTTCCTAATCTTTACTAACAAATTATTTCAGCTTAAGGAATATAATTTTCTGACTCCACTGGAGGGGAGCTGTCAATGACACACATTCCCATCTGCTTTTTATCTCCCTTCAAAAGCTTACGACCTGTTTAAGTGGGACATTTGAATCCAAGAAACGCTTCACTGAATTTTTTATTTTTTTTTTTAACCTTGGGTTCCTGCTGTGAGGAGCACTCTCTGGAAGGGGGGTTGCTTGCCCCCAGGTTTTTGGGGAAAGATGCTTCAGTTTGAAGCTCTGCCTGGTCTGGCATAAGGAGTCAGACTTCAAAGGCTTGATTCATGTTCAGAGTTGAGCTTTCTTTCCCTTGTTGATGCCCCAGAGGAGTTCCTGGCCATCCCTAGAAGGAGGGTAAAATCCCARATTGGGAAAACCTGGAATGACAGGCCGCTAGCTCACCTTTTCCACTTTTAAAGTTGCTCCCTTGGGTGAAAGGCATGGGAAGAATTGCATGGACAGAGCTTTCACATCCCTTCTCTCCYGAGTTTCTCCTCTGCACTAAAGTTATCTGTTTTGAAAAAAATAGGGAAAGAAATTGCAATTAGYGACAAGGTGAATGAGGGATTTGACTCGTGCTTATTACCCAGACAAGGCTCAACTTTCTCCAAGACAAGGAGAAAAGTTAGGCTGAATACAAGTCATTGTGACAAAATCAAGAGGTTTTAGAAAATTATTAAACCTTTCTGCGAGTGGAAGTTCAGGGCTGTCACGGTGAATATTAATGTCTCCCATAAAAGAGGTTTTTGTTCGGGAAGTCCAAGATGATACAATCAGCAGAAATTCAAAATTAATCTTTATAGTGTGATAAAGGACTGAGGTAAGATAAAAGAAAAGATGGGTCTGAAGGGAAAAGTCAGCCAGGGAAATAATGGTATCATATAAAAATATYCAAGTATCTCTGGCCCTGCCTGAAATCTGCTCTCTAAGGCAGTGTTTTACTTACCAGGATTGTGTGGGGGGTGTATTATTGGTGTATTATTTTTATTTGATGAATGGGAAATCCATGGAATTCTTAATGACGGTTTCCCTTTTTCCCCTTACATGTGGCCTTGATCCCAAGTAGAGTTTGCAAACCTCAAAAGCAGCACAGTGTGGTTTTGGGGGTACCTATAATGAAGGTATTTGGGATGATTTTCAGAGTGAAACTGGAGGTTCAGAACCCAAATAAAACTGAGTAAGACAAAGAACCTCGTGATGATGCTGCCCTGCTTGGTGCTCTCTCAGTTGTCACTAGCTGAGCCTTTATAACCCCTTGTGGGGTCTTCTCCCTTCCTTTCTAGGTTCAAAAACCCCCAGTTTACATCTGAGTTTTCAGGCTATGTGCCATCACAGCTCCCTGGTCAGATAGTCCCTGTTTTTGTGTGGAAATTCCCCCATCCCAGACGAGTTACAGCATCCTCAGCACAGACCAGCAATGCCTTGATCTCTGTTTCATTTTTCTCCAAACCCATCCAAGCTCCTCTGATGGGAAGCTGCCCAGAACAATTGGCACCAATAAATACCAGCATAGCAGGGTGRGGTGGATCCCGATGATCAGCATCTCCTGCAAACAGCAAATTTATTTGTTCTTACTTGTATATTGGAGCTCTCAAGCTGGGTAACACCACAACAGATTAATTATTGTGGTGCTGGGTGATCAATCCCWCCCTGCCTGGCCTGACAGGGAGGAGAGGGAGCTCGAGCAGTGGAGTAGAGCTCCCAGAAACAATCCGTTCTGTACCATTTAATTTGGTAATAACCCGTAATTTACAGCTGGGCTCKATTGCCTTAATAGGAATCCTAATGAAATGGAGGCTCTTCTGGCTGGATTTAGGAAGGTCACTGGTGAGAGTTTTGCTATCAAGTGCCTGCTGTGTGTTTTTGGCAGGGATACGATGATGCCAATAAACKTGGGATGGGCTTTTTATTAGGCTGCTCTGAAGTGAAAACGAATGTAGGTTATACCTCATCTATGGCTTACAAAGCTTCTGGACAAACCCTCCTGTAGGGATGTGAAATGTTTTGAGTCGTGTTGTGATGAAATGGGCCTGGATGAATCCTGGCTGCAGACTCCATGGCAGTAAAGAACTGAATCCTTGTGGGGTTTTTTTTTGGTTTTGTGGTTTTTTGGTTTTTTTTCCCCTACTTGTTTGCACTGGCTGAAAATTGAGCCTGAATTAATGTTTTGATGTAACCGAAGTAGAGATTGGTTGTGAGAAATCTCCTTTCATACCGTAATGTTTTCATATTTGAACTTCAGCAATTGATTTTTTTTTTCTTGCTTGGCAGCCTGGTTGTTTTTTATATTCAAACAGTTTTGCTTCCCCAACCACTTGRGCTTAGGGCTTTTCCAAAATCTGTTGGGGTGTTTTGAGGTTTTCAGGAGTCATTCCCTACAAGCATGTAGGGGGAAAAAAATCAAACAACCAATGAGTTTGGGTGACCTTACAGTGAAAATGCCAGGGTTCTGGCCTGGAAACTGTGGGACTGAGCTGCCCACCATGGCAGGACTGTCGTGTAGGGCAGAAATGGGTGAAGTCCAGGTATTTTAGGATGTAACAAATCCAGCATCCATTTCATGCTATTTTCCACAGGAAAAACAGCCCAGCTGTTTCTCTTTCGATTTTGCACCGATTTCAGACGTAAACTTGGTAGAAATCCTTCTGAAAAATCAACCACAGGAGCGGGCAGTGTGCTGTGAGTGAATGCTTGCTGTAATTGTTGTTTATTACCACGAAAGCAGCGCAGGAATGGCCATAACGAGTGGCGCATCTGAGCGAGCAGGGAGGCAGTGGGTAAATGGTGTGGGAGCGACCTGTGCAGCACCTGCAGCTGAATTCGCAACTTTTCATTTCAATTTTACGAATTCCTGAACATCTCCCTCACTGCTGAGGGCTGTTGTCACCTCTCAGGACCGAGTTCTGTGTGCCCGTGACCGAGCTCTTTTCGGAGCAGATTACTGCAAGTCTCACAGACCCGAATATCACGGGTCAGGGGCGCAGCAGATGCTGTGATGTTCAGATCTGTTCCAGTGCAGTCAGTTTTAATGACATCTGAAAGAGRTAAGTGGTCTGAGGACACGAGGGGGTGACATATGGCACAGCAGATACGGGTTTGCCTCYCACAGCTTGTCTTCGTCTTTGACCTGAGCAGAGTAGAACAGAACCTGCCTCCTAAGAATATTTGAGTGGGGATTTTCTGCATTTTTGTTTCATCTGGGGATAGCGTTTTCTTCGAGTGCCGGTCCCTGCTGAAAATTAATCATTTTTGTTAATGTCGTGTGGGGAATAAACCTTGGGGTGTGAATGACTCGGTGTGTGAGAGGCTCAGCACTGTCCTTATCCAAAGGTTTGACTCAAATCTCTTGCCAGAACATGAAACAGTACAATGGGTTTGAAGGCAGGAAGCACTGCCAGTGTTTCCATAGCTATTTACCCCTTGAACAATAAAAAAATGAGGTTATTAGGAAGTTTATCTAGTAGATATGTAGAATCAGAGAATCCCAGAATGGTTTGGGTTGGAAGGGACCTTAAATCCCATCCCACCCCTGCCATGGCAGGGACACCTTCCACTGTCCCAGGCTGCTCCAAGCTCCATCCAGCCCAGGCTTGGACACCTTCAGGGATGGAACCTTTAAAGTCCATCTAGTCCAGCCTCCAATATTAATGTAATTGTCTAATTATGAACTTATTTAAATGAGGTAATGGAAATTAGGAATTGAAGGTGGTACCTTAGAGGTCCTAATTACACCTGAGTCTCTGGTGAGGAATTTGTGTTGCTCTCTGTGATCAAAGGATTCCATCTCCTGGCAAAAGAGTCATGACTGAAGAAAGGAATCCTGAAGGAAACATAAATTGTGGAGGCTTTTTGTTTCTCAGTGATAACCTGTAAACACGTATGAAAACTGTGCCTATGTATACATTTCCAAAATTGGCCCTTTCCCCCCCCACACACATCTTTTTTCATTATAAAAAGCTGTAAAATCCTGATGGAAAAGCTGGATGACAGCAAATAACCAATTCTCAATATCACTTTATGTTGCTGTAACACCCAAACGCCGAAGGAGCTGCATAAACACCTCGGAAAGCACAATCTGTCTTGAACAGCTTACAAGTAAAAGGAGATATTTTTTCAAAGACATAAAAGGTAAATTGGTGTTCTGCTCTTGCTGAAAATCACTGAGCTCCTCRATTGTGGAAAATCCCACCCAAAGCCCCTCTCGGTTGGCGTGAAACGACTGAAATGTGCAGTGAAAGATCTGACAGCTCCTYTTCCCCCAACTGTTTGCTTTATAAGTCACTAATCTGCCTTCTTAAAGATTATATGTGATRCTGAAAACGTATTAGTGGGTGGGTCACAGACCAGAGGGCTCATAAAAAAGAAGGRAAAGGGGAAAAGGCTGCGGCCGGCTGGTTTCCATCTCCTCCCCGGCTGAATTAAGAAAGATGTTTTTCTCCCCACTGCTCCTCTATCTCCCTCCTTTCCATTTTCTGCATTATGTTTCCTCCTCCAGACTGTGGCGGTGGAGCTGAATGCTGATGAGACCATCGGCAGCCTGTCCCCAGACAGAACTTTTTAAGGTCATTTCTCCTGGTTCTCAATTGCTTGACCCGCTCATTTCTCTTCCCCAACCATGGGAGGCTGCCCAATTACACACTGTTATTTTTATGATACTTGCTTGTCCTTCCCAGCCTTAATCTTCCTTTATTGCCAGGAACACTCGCAGTCTCTGTAGTCCAGTTAGGGCTAAAGTTGCTAAGAGAAAGGTTTTAAATTGGCAGTTTCAAACGAACAGGCAGGAGCTGGGAGAGGTTTTTTTGTGGTGGAAGGGAGTGAGGAGCTGCTCCCTGTGCCTGTGAGCACAGCTGGCATGGAGGAATCTTTGGAATAAGAGTGACCCTTGGAAGGGAAGATTGAACATACCTGCATGTAGCTGTCAGCCTGGGCAGGACTGTGTTGGGTTTATAATGTTGGAGCTGTGTGTGCAAGGAATCAGTCTCTCTCTATTTTTACGGATCATTCTCTTTGTTTTCTTGTTCTTCATCGCAGAAAAAGTCTGCTGTTTGTTACTCTGTGGATTTGTTTTATTCCAAATTCTGCAGCCCTTCTGTGCRCAGGCACTTGCTGGAGATCAGCAGTTATTTATTGTCTCAGGGTTTGTGCAGTGGTCACTTGGAAGAAGAGGTGGAGGCAGAGATGGCAGCTCTGAGCATTGAAACATGAGCTCTGTTATCCTCTGACGTGGGAGGGCCACACTCTGTGAAACAGCATCATAAACTGCCCAAATAAATTYCCTTAGATCAAATTCCCTTCCTTGTTCCAGCAAGGACAAGCTCAGCATCAATAAAAGGAAATTGCTCTGTGAGACAATGTGCAAGTTATCTGTGTGGATGTGTGCGTTTTCTGCAGGGTGAGATTGGATGCCAGGATGGAATTGTTCCCTGTGAGAGTGGAGGGGTTGGGATGGAATTCCCAGAGCAGCTGTGGCTGGTTCTGAATCCCTGGAATTGTTGGACAGGGCTTGGAGCATCCTGGACAGGGGAAGGTGTCCCTGCCCATGCTAAGGGGTGGAACGGGATGAACTTTAAGGTTCTTTCCCACCCAAACCAGTCTGGGATTCTGTGATACTCAGAAATGTGGCTAAAAATTAAGAAATCCCAAACTATTTTGACAATCTTGTCATTCTGTGAGCTTTCCCTCTTCCAGTACCACTGCAGCCCCATTTGCTTCAGCCCCACTGCAGCTCCCTCTGGATTTCACAGCCCTTCCAAAGTGCAGGCAAGGTCCAAATTTCCCCCAGGACACCAATTCCTTCAAGGCCTGGCTGGCTCGGTCCCAGCAGAGCTGCAGGACCCGTGGAATTGGCCCCAACTCTGTATTTCGAAGCTTTCAGAGTTGTCTGAGCAAACAGGAATGTGAATGAATCAGACTTTAAGTATTTACAATTCTCAAATGCCTGAGAAGCTTTTTAAAGGTCAATCTAATTAAGACAAAGTTTGTTTGTACCAATATAAAGTAGATACTATTATTGGAAATTCATTCCAAGGCAATATATGGCATTTTACTTACAGTTTAATTTTTAGTTTTGTATTCTTAATTTGGAAGGAGCAGAAATGATCTTTTGGTTCCATAATGTCTTACTTAAAATGACATTTTCATCTATAATGATTTTTTTTGCTACAATTAAAAAGAGATTCTTTCTTCCTGATGCAAAATAATTAATCAAAGTTTTTGCATAAGAAGGATTCTTTTGTATTGGAAATAAAAACGCCCAGAYTCATAGCAGCCACATTATTTAGTGGGTCTGGTTTTGATTGCCATCTTAGGGGAACAAAAGCCTTTTTTCTATAATTTAAGGATGCATTTAAATTCAGTTTGAAAGCCTGGATTTCATGATGTGTTGCCCTTAAAGGCTATAAAAATTGAGATCTATTTGTGCGTCTCCATAAGAATATCAAAGTGAGAAGTAAATCAGTTTTTCTTTGAGTTTCTTTTCATATTTGAATAGTTCTGCCCTTGTGTCTCCTTCAGACAATGCTGCTGTCCCAAACTTTGCCCAAGTGAGGGAAATTCGGACCTTGCAGTCCTTAGTAGATGATAAATTGAGGGAAGGGGCCAGAGGAGAGAATCAGTGTTATTCCATCAACTGCTTCATTTCTAATGGCTGTCTTGTAATCCAAAAGCTCAGAGCCGAGTCTTCAAAACATGAGAGGATTTTGTGCTCTGGTKTAGTGGTCAAAGTCTAGAGCTCATGATCTTGGAAATTTGTGCAAGGCTGTTTCCAGTGTGGGGAAATGCCTCACTCTGCTCTTGTCCTACCCAGGAGGAGCCACTGCCTCCTCAGAAATGACAGAAAATGGCAGAATTGGTTGGAGAGAAAATCACAGAACCACAGGTTGGAAGGGACCTCAAAGGTCCTCCAGTCCCAACGCCCATTTTTGTTGTGTTCTATACTCTGATGTTTAGACTGTATCATTTTAGTGCTATTTGTAAGCCTGTATTCCATGATTCCACTCCATAGCTTGTTAATAATAATAATGTTAAAAAAATCTTTTGGAAAGTGTCCTAAGACTGGGAGGAGATGTCAAATATTCTGTCRGTGTTCCATCAGTGCGAGCAGGCAGAGCTGAAGTAACTAAAATAGCCCRAGTAGCAGCAGAATACTCAAATTCCAGATCTGCTGTGATCCTGGCATCACTTGGAGCAGATAAAGATCGCCCTGAGAGTGGTGTTATCTGAGAGGCACCAAATGGGGCCGCTCCCTCCTTATCAGAGCATCGGGACACTGATACCCTCTGGGGCAGGAGCACAAAGGGCACTGAGGGATGCTGTGTCTGCTCAAAAGTTCCTGTGGTGGGTCCCACTGTGTTTGTAGAGGTGATCTTGGTCTGGGGTGAGGGTTTTGCCCCAAAATCCCACTCCAGGAGTGACCCCGTGCATCCTGGAGAAATGGGAATTACAGCCACAGCTCTTTGCTGGATGAACACCCGGCGTGAGGAGCCCCTGTAAATCCATTCCTGTGAATGGTGCATGATCAGATACATCAAATAGGTCATAAATAATCACAGGGAGCCCAGCACATGCTGCCTTTGTTGGTTTTTGTAGCTACTGAAAGTAAGTGCGGTGCGGATTGCAATGCAATAATAAAATGGCTGTTGAAAGGTTCTCTGTAGCTGCTAACTGGTTCGTTGCTAATTTACCTCCTTTCAACACAGCCAGACTTGACTTTGGGTGAGGAAATCCCGTTTCTGCGTGTTTGCTGTCCTGGAGGGTTCTTGGGAAGGGCTGGCAGTGGGGACAGCCCCAGTGTTGGAATTTCCAGCAGCATTTCCAGCATTTTCAGCAGCATTCCTGTGTGCACCTGCTGCTGTGGGGTTTTCTCTCATTTCACTCTGACCATGGCACAAAACCCGAGCTCTCTGCCTGGCATCCCACATTCTCTGAGTCCTGCAGTGGAGGGAAGTTTGGGGAATGGAGCTGTGCTCTCTGCAATGGCTCTGGGGAGGAGGAAGGGGCTTGAGAAACCTCTGGGAAGACATTAGAGGAATATCCAGGGCCTAAAGGGACTTCAGGAGAGTTGGAGAGGGAATCTTTGGATAAGGAATGGAGTGACAGGACACAGGGAATGGCTTCCCTGTGCCAGAGGGCGGAGATGATGGGAAATTGGGAAGGAATCCATGTCTGTGAGGTTGGGGAGGAACTGGAATGGACCTCTGGATTGTCCAAGGCCAGGCTGGACAGAGCTTGGAGCACCTTAGGACAGTGGAAGTTGTCTTTACCCCCATGGCAGGAGAGGCTCTGGATGGGCTTTAAGGTCCCTCCCAACTTCTGTGATTCTGATTCAGATAAACCATTCCTGTCTGAAGCATTTCCAGATAATGATGTTAATTACCCAAACAGRTTTCACAAGAACATGAGTTGAAAACCCCAATGTTTAAAAGAACCATCAGAAGATACATAATAATCTCTGTCCATATCCTGATTTTCTGATCAAGTGCACAGAAAGGAAGGAATTGTTTTCCTGTAGCAGGGCCCTGGTTTCCAAAACACTCCGCAGCGGGGACGATGACAGGAATTGCTTTTGAGTTGTTCTGGTAATAATGACTGGAGATCAAATTATAATAAGGTCAATCTCTCAAGCATTTCGCTTTAAAAAAATCAAAATGAAATCCACTTTTCTCTTTGGACATACGTTTCAGCTCTGTGGCATGGCATTTATGTGGAAAATGATACAAGGTAGGACACGGAGTGCTGTTTAGAGGAAACATTGGAGATTATAAATAGATTAAAGATTCATCTGACAGAGGAAATTTTCAGTGCGCATTTCAAACTGGATGTGGCTTTTTGCCAGCCTGCCTAATGCTCTCTGAGCAGTAGCAGGGTCAACTGACGGACAGCTCTACCTGGATTTTTAGATTTTATCCTGGACATGGTACTGGAGGCTTCTTAGACTCTGAGCAAAGAAAAAACTGGAAGTTAGCAGCGACTTTAAACAATTGTTGCACGTGCAAAAATACCAGGGTTTGGGTGGAAAAGTTATGCCAGTGCTGCTGTACCTCTGATAGAACCTGGAGCTGGAAACTATGTGCCCCTGGTCATATCCTTACTCTAAAAGAGATAAATTTTATTCAAGCTGGAGATTTTGAGCAGCCTGGCCTTGTGGGAGGTGTGTGTGTTGATGAGCCTTGTGGGTTTGCTCCTGTCTTCTTCAGTTTTCTGCACAATTATATTTTCTGAGGGAAAAGACAAAAAAACACGTTGAAATGCTTTGGGGAATGTCAGCTGCATTTTAAAATTTACATCTGTGATTGTTTTCTGCCTTCCCCATTTTGACTTTGCTTTCATCTTCTTGCTGAAAACAAATATTATTGCCCTGATTTGCTGCGCTGATTTATTTAGCCAATACAAAAGACAATTTTGTTAGAGCAGGATTTTTATTATGCTTAAATAATAATTCATTTGAAAATGGTCAGGAATTTGTTGCAACAGTTGCYGAGAGTACAAAACTCTATTTCCAGGACTTTCTGATGGAATTTTAAACTGCAGTTWTAATGGTGGGATTGATGGCAATACCTTTGAGCCAGTGAAGTTGTTTTAGGGGACAGATATTTACATACATTGTATATGTTATTTAGGWTGCACTTTTTCATGCTGAGAGCCTTGCTCGGTTTTAGTGCTAAATTTTAGGACTTTGGGATAAATTAAAATAACTGGGTGACAGCAGAAACATTCAGAGGTGCTTCAGCATAGCGTAGGGTGGTCTCAAATGATCTTTGGGCTGCTTAAATGTCCTTGGGAGCTCATTGGGAGCTTCAGGAAAATTGKTTTTGCTRTTGAAATGTTGGTGGTGAGMMCCCAGACCTCACAGAAAGCTCAGCAAACTTTGGGAGCTTCAGGAAAGTGGTTTTGGTATGGAAATRTTGGTGGTGAGCACCCAGACMGTGTGTTTGGTTTGGAAACTCAACAAACAGCTTCAGGAAAGTGTTTTTGGTATGGAAATGTTGGTGGTGAGCACTCAGCCCCCGTGTTTGGTCTGGAAAGTTCAGCAAACTTTGGGAGCTTTGGGAAAGAGTTTTTGCTATTGAAATAGTGGTGGTGAACACCCAGACCACGTGTCTGGTCTGAAAACTCAGCAAACAGCTTTGGGGAAGTGTTTTTGGTGTGGAAATGTTGGTGGTGAGCACCCAGACCGTGTGTCTGGCACAGAAAGCTCAGCAAACTTCGAGAGCTTTGGGGGAAATTGTTTTTGCTATTGAAATGTTGGTGGTGAGCCCCCAGACCCCGTGTTTGATTTAGAAAACTCATCTCGAGGATTCTGAACGCTGCGAGCAGCTCTGTCCGTGTGACTGGCAGGTTAAGGAGCCCTGCACAGACCAAGGCACGGGGTGTTGGTACATCCACGCGCTAAACTTTTGTGTTTTCATGCCTATTTTGCTGTTAAAATCATAAAATAATGTTTCTTGGAGGGAATCTGGTGGTCAGCTGCTCCAGCTTCCCRTTCCAAGCAGGACAGGTTGCTCAGAGACTTTCCCATTTTAAGTATTGAGCATTTCCAAGGGCTYCACAACTTTTGTGCAAATCCACTGCAGGATTTTGCCGTCCACTGTGGAAAATGCAAGAKAAATGTAAAAATATTAATCAGTCTAGTGCAGTAATTAGCCAACCTTGATGAGGATTCAGAGACTGGGCTTGTTCAGCCTGGAGAAGAGGATTTTTGGAGTCAATTAGTGCAGCTTTTCCAGGACTTTAAGGGAGGTGACAGGAAATATGGAGAGAGATTATTTGCGTGGACATGGAGTGACAGGACAAGGGGGAATGGCGGGGTTAGATGGGATATTGGGGAGAAATTCTTGTCTGTGAGGGTTGGTGATGGGCTGGGATGGAATTCCCAGAGAAGCTGCTCCATCCCTGGAAGTTTCCAGGCCAGGTTGGACAGGGCTTGGAGTAGCCTGGGACAGTGGAAGGTGTCCCTGCCATGGCAGGGATGGAATGGGGTGAGCTTTGAGGTCCCAAACTATTCCATGACACTCACAGTAAYGTTCTCATGGTCTCATCTTTAGTGTAAAGTGCAGTAAATGAAYACCAGAGTTAACCCATGGAGTGAACACCTCTGGTGCGTCCTTAGAGCTGTTTTCCAAAAGTCTGGTAAAAGCTTCATTTTGGGGTACTTTGGATGGTTTTGTTTCACAGCAGAACAATCTGTTGCGATACCTTTTAGCTCTGTTTGCATTGAAGGAAACTTGAGGATGTAAATATTTCCATGTAACGAGGCCAACTATGGGCAGCTCCAAAATTCTGTATTATTTGCTTAAATAACTTCCTATCAGGAGATATTGGAGGCTCAAGTGAGATATAATTAGATAGTGGTAATGAAAAATTGYGAGATTATCATGTGTGATATGGAATGAACAATTTTCAAAGTRACTTAGGCTTTTAGGAAGCTCAACATCAATTTAAGACCTAATTATTTCCACAGTTAAAAAAAATTTTGCCCTTATATTTTCCTGAAAACCAAAGCAATGAGTTTCTTTCTTCTTGGCACCATTTATTTTTTTAAAAAATTTGTTTTTTTTTATTTTTTTTATTTTTTTTTTGTTTCTTTCTTCTTGGCACCATTTATTTTTTTAAAAAATTTGTTTTATTCTTAAAAAGATTAAACAGTCTAGCTGCATTAATTAGGCTTTCTGGGATTTTTATTTGGGTTATGCAAGAGCCAGGAATTTCACAGCCCTTCGGAATATGAGCATCTCTTCAGTTGGTGTCTTAGGATAAAACGTTCAAAATAAGTCAATAAAAAGCCATTTTAGTCTAAAAACTTCTGAAAACTTTTGGATATTGCTGTAACTGTAGATTACTCCTCTATTTTGGTTTTTTTTTGGCTGTGTCCTTATCCTGTAGAACATTTTTAAACCCTTTTGGAAGCGCCAGCTTAGGGTGTGCTTGGTAAATTGAGAAAGAGATGGTTTTCTGAATCATCTTTTTATTTTTTTTTTTTTCCCCTGGAAGAAATAAAATAACAGAATTGGATTCCTTTACTGATCCTTGTCTTTAGGTGGATCTTGTTTTGCACACGGATCAATAAAAATGTCTTTAACAATGAGAGGATAAAGCTACAAGGGGCAGAAAAATGAGTCCATTCATCAAGGACAACACGAAAGGAGGGCTGCTCTAAAGATGTTACAAATATTAATGTGTTGTGTTGCACTCCCAGGGCACTGAAGCCCCATTAGTGATAAATATTTCCAGTTTTAAATATCTCCAATTTTAGTAGCTGCAAAAGCTATTTTTGTATCGTAAAATTAATGTGTGTTCAGAAATTTAGTCCATGTGCTTTTCTCCAAAGAAGTGTKTTTATATCCTGCTCCATCCATCCTTCCTGAGTACAGAACAGTTTAATTTGAAACCTGAAGTGTTAAGTTTTAATTTTTTTCCCTTTGCTCACTCTCCTACTTAGTCATACATAAATCAGAGGAATATGAAAGAACTGGTAAAAATGGCTGTATCCTTCTCGAGCTGTAATTTGGCTCCATGAATTATTAATTGCCAGACCAGGATAGCAACAGCTTTTTCAGAAGTCGGTATAAATGTACAAGGCTCACCTTATCAGCCAAGATCTAAGCAGTGGCAGTAATGCAACTCTCACCATTTAGCACTTTGTGGTGCATTGAGAAGGAATTGGATATTAGACCATTTAAACTCTCTGAAATACAACACAAAGCAAGGAAGTGGGTTGGTTTTTTCTCTTCTTTTTCCTTTTTTTTTTTTCTTTTTTTTTTCCCCTCTGAAATGATTTCAAAGCGATGAATACAAGTGGATTTCTCAGGGGTTTGGGCTGCTGGAGATGTTGAAGCTGCATCACTGTGAAGGAGAGCAGCAGCTCAAAGGGCTTGAAAGGGAAAGGTTTTAACTGTTTGTGTTGGAAGAACAGAAGAAATCCGTGGTGGCTTGAAATTAAACTGAAATGGATGCAAGGTAGCATTTGGCAAATACAAAGGAAGCTGCTGCTGTAAGTAACATTTTATTTCCTAAATAACAGAGCTCTCCAGGTTAATACTGCAGAACCTCTTAAACCGAGTGTTCATTTATTTGAACCTGTAGAGGACCCTCACCTTGTCCTGTAATTTAACTGCTTTGGCCCAAAAAAGGGGTATTTTTGTTTCTTGTCTTAAATGATTTCATTTCAGTCCTAAAGGTTCTTTTCACAACTTTGCCCTTCTCTGATTTAATCTGCCTTTGGCAGTTGCAAAGGCGAGGGCGGGAGCTGATTTAATTGAATCTCGTCTTGCAAAATTTAAGGGTATGTAATGGAAAGTTGAAATATTTCAGGAGTTTTCTAATTCTGAAAATTTCGCTGGAACATTTTTAGTATTTCAGTAACTCTGTTCCCCGTCTCTAAAGATAAGTTAKTTTAATAAGGAGTCTCTCATGCAATATTTCATCATCTATTTTTAAAGATATTTTTTGTCTTACAAACAAATGAGGAGAGAGTGTGAAGGAAGTGATTAGATCTCTTTTCGTGGGGAAGTTTTTAGTAACCATTACACTACAAAATTTATGGAAAGCAATATTTCAGGGAGAAGTCCTAATGGCATTCTAATGGGAGCTTTACCTGAGCTTGTTTCCCAGAACTGAGATAATCTCGCTGCTGTCACTGGGCTCTGATTTACAGAAGTCATTCCGCTCCCATCTGTTGATGCGTCAGACAAGGCAGGGTTAGGAWTCAGCAACTCTGCTTGCAGAAAAGTAATTAGCCTAAAAAAAGTCAGATGAAGTGGGGCAATWCCTACCTTGGTTTTCTTTTTTAGTGCCAAAGGCAAGGAATTTGTTTGGTGGCGCTTCAAAATAATGCTGGAAACCTTCCCTTAACTTTCTTATTACTTTTTGTTGTTGTTTAACCTTTAATTTTGGTACAATACATATAAAAATCACTAATTTCCAACAGGAAATTATTCATTATCTTCTCTCTGTGTGTGTGTATGAAGCCATAAATGCACTAGTGTGGCAGATTTAACAGCTTGGTCTGGGGAAGTGCTTGTGAGGACAGGGCTGGCATCAGGAGCTTTTCCATCCCTGTTCCCTGTTATTTGGGATAGTCAATCCCAAATTTTTAGAATTTTAGAGCTATTTTTTTAGATTTTTTTTTAGCTATTTTTAGAGCTGCTTTTTTAGAATTTTTAGCTCTATTTTTTAACACTTATGGGAAGCTCTGGGTTGGTTCAGGGTGGATGTTGGGGAAAATTTCATCGCTGAAAGAGAAGTCAAACATTGGATGGGCTGCCCAAGGAAGTGGTGGCATCACCATCCCTGGAAAATGAGTGGATGTGGCACTTCCCAGTGTGGTTACAGGGCATGAAGGCATTCAAAGGATAAAATTCATGATCTTGGAGGGCTTTTCCAACCTTTCTGAGTGGAATTCTTCCCATGGAGCTCAGCAGGGATGGAGCAAAGCCTCACTGGATCAGCGTGGGTTGGGTAAAAGTTGTTGGCTTTTCATGATGAATCTGAGCTTCGTCACATCCAATGCGTGGCTGAGTAATAACTTTGAAACTTTCCTGTAAAATCTGCCATCTGAGGGGTTTGATAATGGAATCTGGAGCTGGGGGTGGAGCAGGGGAGCGAGGATGGGAGCGGGTGTTGTGCAGGGTCACCACCAGCACACAGGACATGCAAATTATCCTGCCTTGCAATGTGCCTCCACCTGAAAAAATTCCAAATAATTGTGCTTAGATGGATGTTAAATCCCACCAATCAAACATTTTGGGCAAGTCTTTGTGTAGTCTCACGYTTGCACAGCCTCATTCTGCATTTGGAGCGAGAAGTCCGTATTTTAAGCGGCACAAAACATGACAAAACACTTATTGCCGGGAGTGGAAGTGCAACAGGAAATATATGGCCATTATCCAGCTGCAAGTTTCTCCATTTAAATGCAAACAAAACAGGAAAATKAAATGCAATTTTTAGTTTAATCAACTTTCATGAGTCTTCTGGGAAGCCTGGAAGGATCTGAAAGGAGCCGCTGGGACCTCTTGGCTTTAAATAGGAATTTTGAAGGCTGCTCGGTAATAGGGGGGTTCTGCTGGGCTTGGTTTAAAAATTAAGCTTTGCAAGTGACAGCTGGGCCTAACTGGGGGGAAAGGCGATCAAATTAACTTTCRTTTCAAAGGGGGATTAAGCCATTATTTTGCTAAAAACGTCTCTGACGTAGCAGTGCTGTTCTGCAAACAGCTAGTTGAAATAACAAATTTACCCACTGTAATTGCACTTGTTCTCTTTATTTTAGTACAGGAGAGATGATAAAAAATACACAACAGCTGCACCAGGCAGTGCTGGAGAGTTTCCCCAYAGGGAACTTTGCAAAAAGTTAAACTACAGGAAAATRTCTCTGCCCTTAAAATAATTAAGGRTGGGTGGGAYTAATGGTTATTTAAGTAYRRTTTCTGATATCACAGCACCAATCACCTGATAGAGCTGTTACAGCAAGAACAAAGTACAGAAAATGTGTGTTTTAATCATAAAAAAATCAATGTAAGAACTGAGGGGTGCAAAAGGCTGAGTGAACTGGAATTATTCTTTTTTTTTTTTTCCAGTCACTGGGGCGTTTCTGCATCGATGTCCTCAGTGTTACATTTCCCAGGAGACCAATTACAAAGGTTCACAAGGTTGTTTTTATTTTCCTTGCTCTTGATGTCTTTTTAATGAGGCCTCCTAGTAAACAGCAAGCATTATGCTTTCCTGTTGTATTCCTGTCTGCCGCCTCGAAACCTTTATTACTAATACATGTGGGAAATGATTTATAAATTAAATATTAGGAAAATGTACTTCTAAAAAACAGAAGTACTTGGAGGGGATATCTTGTAATTGTCGTTRGAGGAGCGGGAGAGGAAGTCGTGCCAACATTTTGCTAATGGAAGCGGAGTGAAAGGGACTGTTAAAGCATCCTTGTGGTTTGAGGTAATAAATAGAGGCATGGAGTTCTCAGTGCTCGTCTCTGGGCTTGTGGGTTGGTGTGAGACGAGCTGAAGGCACAGGGAAAATTAAAAAGAAAAAAGACTTTACTCCTGCTCTGCTCCAGCCCTGCCGCATCCTGGTGCCTGCAGCATCCCCTGGGATCATCCCTGCACCTCCCTCTGCTTCTCCTCTTCAGCCACTGGATCCTCCACATTCGAGTGATGCTCACAAAATCCTCTCATCACCAGTGCCAGCTAATCAACCTATCAGCAGACTTTCTGCGAGGGGCAGAGCCCTGTGTGGAGTCTCCAGCCCGCTGAACGCTCTGTGTCGGGACATTCCTGCTGCAATGTTGATCTTGTCTGCCTTAGACACTCAAGTACAAATTCCATAATGGCTTAAAGATGTTGGATCTGTGAATTTTAGCGGTGTTCTGGCTGCTTAGTTCATCTCTTGGCAAGTGCTGCTTGCTCCAAATCCTGACTCCTGGGAGACGAGGCTGATTCCAGCAGGGTTTGGAAAACCTGTCCTGCTCCTCCGTGCTCTGGTGCCAAGTTGGCAGCAAGGTTCGTGGTGAGCAAACGCTCAAATGAGCAAATCTGGGTTTGGTTTGGGTATTTTTAGTGCTTGATTGGGTGTTTTTGGAGGTTTTTAGTTTCTCCTTGACAGAAGTCCTGGCATTTTCTCTTCTCCAGGTGTGCTGCTCTGGGTGGTCTGTGATGACACCCAGGGGCTGCACCTCMCCTGTCCTCCTCTCACTGTCCTGCTGGCACATCTTCCACATCTGTGCTGGCTTTTGTGGGGGAAAATAGATGGA
>NW_026623583.1:479439-485660 GCF_030028575.1 Malurus melanocephalus | reverse complement strand
GTGGCTCTGGTTTGGAAGGTGGGCACGGGGATGCAGTTTTTCAGGGAGAGCCACTTCAATCCCATGTTTGGATTGCTCCGGTCTGGAAGCTGGCTATGAATCTTCCAAGCACAGGGGTGCAGAAAGTGCCTCCTCAGCGTCTCTGAAGCAGATCTTTGCTGCATTTCTTGAATTTACATCCATGATTACGACCACTGTGTGTGCTGCAAGCGCAGCTCTGGGTTTGGGGTGTCTGTCACCCGTGTGTGGGTGAGCCTGGCACATCCCTTGGAGGCACTCAGGGAGCTCAGCCCGCACTTTGCTGTCTCTCAGCTTTGAAAATCCTTTCTGAGGTGTTGGAGTAGAGGCTCCCTTGTCCTTTCCCACTGCTCTGAAAGGTGTTTACTACCCGGGGATGTCAGGCTGGTGGCACTCCTGCTCTCCAACCCGCCTGCTCCGGGAATATGAAACAGAACTTTGATCACTTTCATCTTTTATCTTTTAAGTAGCTGATTTCATTCTCRCACGAAAGCAATCAGCTCGGAGAGATAATCAAGCTGCATAATGATGAAAAGGTCAGAATGAACCAGGGAACTGCCATGATTCCCAGCAAAGGCTGGGTTCAGCTCGCAGGGCACACCATTGTCAGAGCACAAACTCATTTTTATTTTTCAAAAAGMAACTTGGTTCCTGCTTTTTCCTGTCCTTTTTGCTGTGCAGTCATGTTGTCACCCACGGAGGTTGTCCGGAGAAAAATGAGAAGAGTGAGTAGCTGACATCTCTTGTGAGGATAAATTACCCTGAGAACACAGAGGTCCCTAATTATATTGAAGTAAAGCTGCAAGGAGAATGTGCTCCAGAGCRGTTTTCCATTCTCCAGGCAAGGCTGGCACAGCCTGGCCAGAATGCAAACTCTGTCCTCAAATTTCATCCTGTGAGGAGGGGATGGTGTCACATCCAT
This sequence comes from Malurus melanocephalus, assembly GCF_030028575.1. Taxonomy (NCBI): domain Eukaryota; kingdom Metazoa; phylum Chordata; class Aves; order Passeriformes; family Maluridae; genus Malurus; species Malurus melanocephalus. The sequence continues at coordinate 484,720 of NW_026623583.1, read as the reverse complement.
CCGAGCTCACTGCACCAGGCAGTGGAAATAGAAAACGATATTAAAGTAATCCTTGCTGGATGATTTATCCTTCTGCTAGTGACCCTCTTGAGCCAAATCTGCTGTTCTTCTGTTGTATCTCCTCTCATCTTTGATGATGATGATGATGATGGATGTGGTGTCCCTGACTGTGGCAGGGGGTTGGAACTCGATGGTCTTTAARGTCCCTTCCAACCCCAAATATTCTGTGGTTGTACAAACTCTTGTCCAAGGTGCTGAGCTGGTGCTGGGTGAGGTTCAAGCAAGGACTGGGCTGGTGAAGTGGTGCCCCTATAAAACCTTCAGAGTGGGTCATGAGAAGCAGCTTGGCTGAGCTGGGATCTTCCCAAATTCTTCAGAGATGTGGGGCTGGCGTCTCATCCACAGCCAGGTGCTCACAGGGACTCGTGGTGGCATTTATTTGACGAGGCATTTACCTCTTGCTTCTGTTCTGTGGGATTATTTTTAGTGTAACTAATCAAATGAGTGTAGAATGAACCTTTTCAGGAGCAGRAGTAGCTTGATTTATTAAGTGGAATTGTAATCCAACATGAAGCATTTGATTACTCCTCGCACGCGCTAATCCTTTTTTTATGAGATCAATTTGCCCCAAATATCTGTACATGGTATTTTTTTGGCAGCCTTCTTCCTTAAGACCTCAAAATGGTATAAATGATGAGCTCCAGCTGTTTCTCATTGTGTGGTTTAGTTTCTGACACACAAGGTACTGGATTTTAAGCTTCTCAGATTTTTCCCCAGTAAGTAWTCTTTAATAGCTATTGCTGCATGAACATTGATTTTAATTTTACCAGAATAAGTGCATTAAAATGTTTACAAGTTGTTATTTATTGCCAGCTGCTCCACGAACATTGGAGCTGGTGGTTTTATTTATTTCTGGGTATGGCATAATTAACTCCGTGTGCTTATCTGGAGACTTTCTTGTCAGTTATTCATAGCCTGACTCCTCTGTCTGCAATCTTCCAACCATTTACTGTGTGATGGGAAATATTTCAGGGTGTTCTTGCATTAAGATTTAGGATAATGCCTGCTGGTATTTATAGCAGCAGCTGCAGTGGGAGCCACCACACTCCTTTTATCCTCGGCCTAGGGAGGATTGGCTTTATCCAACTTGGGGAATCAGTTTAACTCACCCCTYCATCATGGTGGTCTTGTAAATACAACAGAAAGTTGCATCTTGTGAATTAAGTAAACCTTGAAATGAATTAAGAATTATTTTCCTTTATTTGAGGGTGTATCTGTGTGGTGTGAGTGAGAGCATGCTCCCTCTCCATCCTGAAGTTGGGTTGTGAAAATCCCTTTCGTATTCAGCTGCAAATAAAATCAAAATCATGAAGAGTCAGCAAAATATTTTTTTTTCCATTTGGTCCTTACATGTGATTACAGTTTATAGTTGAGCATGTGGTAATTACACAGTTTAATCAGTTTCTRCACAGATATCAACCACTTCAGATATTTTGGAGTTTCTCAAAAACATTGTGTATCCRTCTTAAAGGATTTCTAACAGGGCAAAACAAAGGAAAACCACAGTTCGCAGCTGATTATTTTTTCTTCTTTTTTGTTGCCACTATTTGTCTTCTATTAAATAAATGAAGATGTGAAATGAAACTCAAGAAAATAAGTTTAATTTMTTTTAAGGGCCAGGACTGAACATAATCCTGTTCAGTGTGTCTGGCAGGATTGATCCTTTCCTTCCCTTGGTTCTTTCCTTGGTGGGAGAGAGCCTGAGTGTGCTGTGACAGGATGGACAGACATCTGCCTGTCTCACTGCATTCCCAAACATCCCCAAGCAGTTAAATTCCCAAGATTCAAGCCCAGAAGGGTTTGAGCAGCTTGACACGAGCCCAGACAGAGCCCACAGGGTTTGTCCATCAYGAGCCATCACCGTCTGGAGCTGCTGATCGAGGTAATGAGGTGGAGATGACCCAGGGCATCCCGGTGCCAAGATCAGCTCACAGGGAAGGCAAAGCCTTCGAGATCTGCCCCAAGAGAAATCTGATTAATAAAATGGACAGTCAGACTTGAGAAAGGCTGAAAATAACCAATCAAAGCTTTCCCCTTCAGACAATTTCATGGCAGAGAGGGGGAGATGCTTCCCCCTGCTGTGTCCACACCACCATGACATAAACCCACCTGATAAACATAATTGTTTTCCCTCTGCATGATGATTTCATCCCAAATCACAAACATTATTGGTTTTCTGCAAATTGTTTTTTTTGGGTTTTTTTTGCAATTAGAAGCTGTATTGGGATGTCACGGCAGTTTGGGTTGGTTTTTCATGTAGGAGTAGTGAGAGGAAACTTGTTGGTGCATGTTTTGATCCGCTTTTCTTCCTCCCTGAAATGAGACTTGGCAATGTGATGTTTGGAGCTGCTGGGTAAGAAATTCCTTACAGCTCTTCTAATCCATTGTGCAGAGTGTCAGGAATTGCCTACCTTGGTTTCCTCACGCTTTTGATCTCATCACAGAGTAAARTGCTACCTGAGAAAACCCCAAAATCTGCCTCAGTGGCAAATTTTATAAAAATACTTTTAAACTTGAAAGGGTTTTTTTTATAGAACTGGAGGGGCAGGGATCACTCAGGGAAGGAGGTTGTGGAATAGCCTGAAATGCCTTTGGAGGAGGCCTCCAGAAGGATTTGTCTCTCTCAGACCAATCCTAATGCTTACATTGAGCCTTTTCTCATGGAGAAGGGCACCACGGACACCCATCCATAATAATTCAGGAATTCGTGTCCTACAATGAGTGACTTTCTGGGATTTGAAGGGATTTTAGCAGGGCCTGARCAGAATTTCGGTTTATCTCCTGTCCTAGAATTGGGGGCTGGGTGAGGTCTTGGAGCGGCTGGTCCAGGTGAGCTTCCCATGGGATGCTCTCTCATCATGGCAGTGCTGAAGAACAGACAGAAATGTGATTTTATATCATGTTTCTGATGAATCTCTATGGTAACAAACCCCAGTGTCTGAGCTGTGCAGTAGTTCCAGCTCTCACAAACATTCCCACTTGGAAGAATTTCCCACCTGGCATCTCTTTCAGAACTGTCAACGCTGCCTTACTCAGAAGGTTAGTCTGGTAATTTTTTGCTGCAAATAAACTATTTTCAAAAAAAAAGCAGCTCCTTCCTGAGGGCAGCCAAGTGTCAAACACGGAGTTATGGATGGTGTCAGCTGCGTGTGGAAACACACGCTCCATTTACTCATTCCAGCTGTGGGAGCTTGGCTGTGCCAGCACTGAGCTCTGCTYGTGTACCTGTCACTCCAGAGCTTCTAATGAACATTGATCATGTTCACCCAGACGTTGATTTGAATCAAGTGGATGGAAAGTCATTTTTAAAAGCGCAGCGTGAAGTTTTTGGTTTGTAGCGGCGTAGAGTGTTTAAGATGAACCTGAAAAAAATGTCAGCCATGAAGTGGCAGCTTTGAAAAATTATTGCTGGGTGAAAGAAGGATCTGCACATTCGATTTGGTCATCTTGGAARGCTCATTTATAATTTAAAGTAATTATTCAGCACACTGTGTGTTTATATTTACTTTTATAGAGAGAATTATTAAGGTTGGAAAAGACCTCCAAGATCATCAAGTCCAAAGTTGGATTTTTAATGAGTTTCCAAAGCCCTGCAGTTTAAAGTTGTCTCTAAATATTCCCTTTGGGAGTAAAACTGTTATTTATGCAGAACTCGGTTACATAATTTGGGGAAATAACCTTTATCTCTTCACTTGACTGAACAGTCTGGCCCACCAGATTCCTTCTGCTGTGGTAGGCGATGGAAAATGTGCARTGTGGAAGTGCTGGGCTGGCAAATTCCTCCAGAGAAGGATGGATCTGGAGAGCTGTGCCCCGGAGCACTGGGAGCAGACAGATGGGACCYATTTAATGCCCAGCATGGTCCATCCCCTCCAGGAGCTGCTCCTTCCTAAAGAGGGCACAGTTGGCTTTGGATGGGAAAAAAAAGTGATGCTGGGGGTGAGGCTGGAGACACCAGAATCGTTTTTGGGAAGCCCAAAGTCAACAAATAGTTTCTGGGAATCCCAGGGAGAAGAAATGCATTGTGTGGTCTAAAACTGCCGCCTTTGTTTTCAGTCTTGTTTGATTAAATATCCATTTCTGCATGGGCTGTTTGGGTGAAARCACCTAAAATAGAGGTGGTTACAGTGGTTGCTTAAAAATCTTATTTTATTGCAGCTGTAGAGGAGAAAACCCCATAAATAAAATCTTTCTAACCAAAGTCAGTGCAGGCTTTTTAATTGAAAGAAACTATTTATTGCAGAAGGAGGAAAATATTGAATGTTTTTATTGCAGTAAAAACTTCGCAAGGTTTTGTTTTAAACAAGGACTCAAGTGAAGTCTGCAAGCAAATAAATTGATCTGCAGGCTCTGCATTTGTGGTGACCAGAGGAAAAAGAAAGCAATCCATAGGTCATTTCTGCAAGAATAAAGCTAATATTAGCCTAGGAGTCACTCTTAARTGTTGTTTACATAATGATCTCGTAAGGTGCTGAGCTTTACAATTTAATTGTGCATTTGAAGGTGGAAACCTTATTAACTAGGTGGTTTCATTCCTTTAGGGACTAAGAATGCAATGAAAGAGGCTCTCAGCTTGTTTCTTTTTCCCCTCATTTTCCTTTTMRAATTATTYTARCAATAATTTTTTGACTCTGGAGTGTGTGAAAGACAGGGAATATCAAAGCAGGGCAATCGGGTGATAATCCTGCTTAACCAACCTTTGACTTGCAGCATCTGGTGTATTTTTAATCTGATAGGACCAGAATTATCATTACCAGTAATTTGATAAGTGTTGTCATTTTTCTTTGAAGAACTTATTTAATATTTTTTTTTTTCTCTGTGTGAGTACACCTGCTCCCTCGAGASCAAACCGGCGAATAATTTATGCAGTGAAAATCCTTGCCAATTTTTAAGTGAGAATAAATATTTCTGAGATCCTTGTGGTTATCAAACTTGAYGATTTGCCCGCAGATATATTCTCCTCTTTTCAGCGTTGTGCAGTGGTGTCAGTTTGAGATGTGATAGCCAGATCCTTGGGTTTTTTCCAAGGAACCCTTAAAAAAAGTTCATCAGATTGAACTTCAGCTCTTCCTCAGTTTTGAGCTATTGTGGTGTGGTTTTTTTGGGGTTCTGTTGATGGATAAAGGAGGATAAAGCTGTCCAGGGTTGGGCATGACAGAGATCATGGAATGGGGATCTTTTAGGGGAATTTGAGACCCCTTCTCATGGAACATTGTGCCTG
>NW_026623583.1:455176-479148 GCF_030028575.1 Malurus melanocephalus | reverse complement strand
GCTTAAGTGGTGCTTCTTGTACTTAAAAATGAAATGGTGCAGCAAGGAGTTGGCTTCAAGAGAAGCCATAAATCAAAGGAAATRAAAAATTAAACTTCCTTATGCCTGGCTGTCAAAAGTTTTGAATGAATAAACCAGTTTTAGCGTTGTTAAGTGAAGTTCGTGGCATCTTTGCTGTGAGCTGCTGCTTAAAAACAAACAGTTTTTCACTGACRGCATAAAAATTGTTTCCCTAACATGCCCAGAGGTGAAATGACTGCCTGGAGGAAATCAAACTGGCAGATTTTTTCTCTCTAAGTGGAGAAAGTCTCGGGGCTGTAAAAGCTGTTGTGTGGTTTAACTAATTTCCTTTAAACTGACGGGAGAGGCAAAGCAGAGAATGTATTTTCCCTGGTGAGCTGATATTTGGGGTTGTTTATGAGCTCCTGCGAGTTGTCACTTCAGGAAAGCAAAACAGGAGAAGGAGATGCAAGGGGAGCAGAGATCGTCTGCGTGTGTAAACTGGATTTTCTGCGGCGCCTAAAAATAGCTGTGAGCCAATGTGGGAAGTGGCATTTTTGCTGGAACTGAATGAACTATCCCAGAAAAAAAAATGCCATCCTGGAGCTCTTTCTCTTTCCTGCTCTTTGCTTCGTCCCTGGGGCGTTTTCTCTCCTCTCTGCAGCAGCACCAGGGGAAATTCTCATGGTGAATAAATGAGGGAGGGATTTTTTTATTCCCTCAGGTGCCAGCCAGGATCAGAATTGGAAATYAGGGAACAATTTGAGAGCAGTGACTCTCTCAAAGTTTATCCTGGGTGAAACCATGCTCCATCCTCTTACCAGAACCCAGTAAATATCCTGATATTCCAATAATGTCCTGTTCATCCTTACTCTCTTTGAATGGATAATGTCTGATGTTTAAAGGATTTTTAAAACCTTTCCAGAAAGTTTTGGAAGCAGTGCAGATCATMCTTCTTGGGATTGTCTGCTCGCTTMTTTTCCAACAGTTTTCAGTCTTTCCAAWGAAATCAAASTTTCAGTGAAGTAAATTCAGCCCARTTTCTGAGAAASTACCCCCAAATTATCTGCATCATTYATTCTGTTACTTCCAACACACCTYGGTAGAGWYKTTMCATAAATTCACAGTAATCTTTGCCAGTGTAGGAAAACAAAAGCACTTTGTTGCAATTTGTGGAGAAAAATAATGGAATAGAAATAAAATACTATCCTTAGTCAGATAATTTTTCTGCTTTTTTTCCCTTTTTTTTTTCCTTCCATAGCATCTCCTTTTWCTTTTTCTGGTCTTCCCTGCTAGAGAAGAATTAGATTTGAGATGTGTTGCTGAATTCTAGATTTTCATTGAGATACCTGTAAAATCCCTGCAGGTTGTTCCAGTTCCTTGCCCTTTTCTTTGTTAATAATAGGAGTTTTACTGTAAAGAAAGGGAGAAAATAAACAATTAAGACTTATTAATAATTCTTGTCCCAATACTGCGTATTAAGAAAATAGTTCAGGGAAACAAATGTACATAGATTTGAAATTTTGAATAAATATTAATAATAGTTACAGCAACAATAAAGAAAACTGTGGGAGTGAGGGAATTCCAGTGACCTTGAATGCAGGTACATTATTGCTGTATAGATACTGTTTGACTTTAATTTTTATTAATGTGGATAATGGCTTACATGAGCCTTATGGCTGCATTACCAGTGCTCTAAAATTTAATTAGATTTTTAGAGCAGCTGTTAATGTCTTCTCCAGGATTATATAATTCAGGGCCAGTGTCAGAAAACTTCAGCCATTTCATTAAGCTCTGAGAAGAAACTGAAACGAGGTATTTTGTCCACAAAACCACCCTGAATTCCTGAGTTTTTCTCATAACAAACCATTGAAATTGCATTTATTTTATCCTTGCAGTGCAGGGGATGGATAACACATTGAACCACGGACAGAAAAATGCTGGCTGAGAAATATTTAAGAAAGCTTTTTAGGATTTGGAGTTTTGTTTGTTGTTTTTGGTCAGGCAAATACTCAGAGGCAGTGATAATAACTTAGAAGAAGCCCATTTTTTAAGGTGAAAGTAAGGCAGGAATAAATATCCCCACCATGGTGGAGTGTAAATGAAAGTGGTTTATTTTAATTACAAAAAAGAAGGAATTGTGTTTTTTATTGTCCTGTCCACCAAAAATATATCTAAAAAAAAGAGAAATGCAGCAGGATCTGTATTTTTGTAGTTAATTCCAGAGAACTTTGTGAAGAAGCAGCTGTGGTGGTGCTGGAGGAGAGGTTTTGGAGTGATCCAATTCCGGGCAAGGAAACCATTCTCAGTTAAACAATTCTCAGTTTGGGGATGATATTTCAGCCTGGTGGGATTTGGATGAAGCAGAGTCCCCCAACAGATGTCAGGTGGCACCAGGGATGCCTGGTGTGCAGGAGAGGGTAACCAGGAGAAGCTGTGGACGGAAATTTGACATTTTTAGGGTATTTTTCTAAAAGATCTGTGTGAAATTTTCAGTGGTGGATTTTCAGTGGCTGCTGTGTGGTTTGCAATGCTCACACTGGGTTTGTGTCCTGGGGTGGATCCTCCTCCTCCCAACCACATTCCCTTCTCTTGCAAACACCAGGGTGAGAATCCACACATGGAAAAGCCCCTGAGAGTCATTTTAAGATGTTTTGTTCTGTGTCTGTCCATTCCTGCAGCTTCCCCAGTTATCAGGAATTGTTTGCTGTCCCCCAGAGCAGGGCTGGTAACTTTTGCTGCCTCCCTGATTCCATCAGGGCWGGAATTACCCATCAGTGAACTTCAGTCTTCCCTGGGACTGGATTTGGGGCTGTAAATTGTCCTCATTTATGGGAGAAGCCTCAGTGTTGGTGGTTGGTGTCCTGGCTGAGTCAGTCCAGGATTCTTTTCCTTTCAGTCTCCTTTGATATCAGAGTTGAGAGCAGCTTTCAGAGCAGGTCATGCTGGAAGTGTTTGAAGGTTGTAAAGAAAGAAATGATGCAGAATATTTTAAAAATATTATTTAGGGGGAAATTGTTGGGGATTAAAAACTGGGATTATCTGCTGAGTAGGAAAGAGGTGCCTCATCCAGGCTGAGCTGCAGGTGCAACACAAACCCCTCTCTGAAAAAAGGAGAATTTTTGGAATTTTGCTGTTCTCCCCTATTAACATTCCCCTGCTAATGAGGAAAATGAACAAAATGCATTTTTGTGCCTTGGTAAATGCTGAGTTTGGTTATTCAGYATTTCAGGGTGGTGATGGGGTGAGTGTTCATGTGCAGGGTGGAGCTGGRAGCGGATCAAAGGCTGAGATGTGCTGGGTAAAGAAATGATAATGATGAATGACAGTGACCTAATTTATGAAACAATCCCCTGCTATCGAGTGATTCACTAATTTGTAACTCCGTGATGAACTGACCAAGAACAAAATCAATGCTGTCAGGATCATCCCAAGCTCTCAGGAATTGCTGCAGGTTTGCAGCCTCTCCATCCCTGCCCTGTGCTCCACACGGAATCCAGGGCTGGAAAWTGGGATCCAAATTCAATTCCATTGCTCAATGCCAGTGTGAGCTGGGAAAGAGGGGAGGGAATGCTTCTGGCATGGCAGGAATTATTCTAAACCTTGAAGGAGAAAGCTTCCAGGCGTGTTTGCTGTTTCCTCCCCATGGAAAGGTGTCTGGAAAGGAGCAGAGGGGCTCCTGGGCTTGGAGGGAGCAGAGCCCTGGGGCAGGAACTGGGACTGCTCCTCAGGCTGCTTTCTGTGCCACAGACACACAAAAATTACAACAAATAAGGAAAATGAGCCATTTGAATCTTTACAAAGTTTGTTTCTGGTGAAATACAGCTCTTAAGGAGCTCCAAAAACCTCCAAAAGTAGCTTGGGTCAGATCCAGTATTGTTGAAATCCCATAAAACAGCTGGAGGTAAAGGGCAGATGGGTTTTGGAGATCCTGAGGGTCAGAGGGAGAATTTCAAGGGTGAGCTGTATCCAGGAGGGGCAGCAGGGAAGCTCCACGAGGGCTGGGATGGAGCCCAGGGACCAGGATCTCACTCAGGATCTGTGGCTGAACCTTCCCTGGGTGGGGTCACCTCCTCCCAGGTCTTGTCTTTCATTTTCTGGGTTCTGGAGTGGGATGGGGGCTCAGGGAATGGCAGGAGAACTCTTCATTAGCCAGGAAAAATCAGCATCCAGCCACAACCATTGTTCCTTCAGCATGATTTCAATTATTCTTTATTACTTTGTCAATTATTTGATATAATTTATTCAATTATTATTTATTATATTTGTATCAATATTATTCAATCATTTCAATTATTATTCCAATGAAGGCCATGGCCATGTGGTTCATGAGCAGCTCTGACATCATTCCATGTGGAGGCTGATTTTACCAAGGAATTCATCTTTTAAATGAAATTCCTGGAATACCTAAGGCACAGGGAAACAGAAGTGCAGGGTTTGTTTTGAGGTGAATGCAGCAGCACAGGAGCTGCTCCTACTCACTTAGGGACTGACAAATTCATCAGATAATTGTTAAAAACAGATCCCCAGTGCTTGAAAAACTGGGGATCTCTCCAATATTTCTGTTGGTACTCATGGACTTTGTTTTCTGTGGCCACCCCCAGTTCAGCCTGAGAAGGTTTGGTGTAAATGGATTTAGGGATTTGTGTTGCTTCAGGGTAAAAACCCTGTCCATAAACCCATCCAACACCTCTGGAAAGAGTTCCTGGTCCCCAAGGGCTTTTCCTGCATTTCAAATGTAAATAAAAACCATTTTGAAATCACTGATTTTGAAATCACAGAAATCTTTTCTGTAGTTGGTAGAATTTCCAAAAACATGGTTAATCCTAAAGAGCTTTTCTATTTGAAGTTTAATAGAGCTGAGTTAATAATTCATAATTTAATGTATCTGATTAATTTTGCCTCTTTTTTCTCGGAATGTCTTCAAAGCACAGAACAATTATCTCAAATGTACTTATTCACAATGACTCTGTGACCTCTCTCTCTAGATCACTTATTCCTGATTCAGTTTTTTCATTGTGGTGCACAATTCCTATTGGTTATCATTCATTATTTCTCTGCTAATTGAGTAATCACAATTCCAGTTACAAAAATAAATAAGTAGCAATCCTCTGGCAGAAAAAACACTAAAAAATGGATTAAAAATTCCTTTTGTGCAAGGCCTTGCTGCCTTGGAAACACCTTCCTCCAGCTGAGGAGGACCCAGTGTTCATTTAGGAAAAACAACTGATGCAATCCCATTGTCTTGGGAATTCTCAGCGCTTTTTTTAATCCAAGTAATGATCTAACTCTATAAATTGTATGAAGATAATTAACCTGTGCCAGCAGATGCAACACTCTTAATATCAACAATTAGATTTGCACAATATATTGCTGAGTGCAATGTTTATTTCAGTAAAGTTCAGGAATTACCYTGGAATTACACCAGGGCTGAGCTGCCTCATTATCGGGAGATTTTTCCCTTTTATTTCATTGTGCTCTTTATTTTTAAAACCTAAAAAAGCCCCTCAGTAGTCAAATGGAGGCCTTAATGTGATGGATTCATTAAACCCAARGATTTTATTTGGCTGTTCTTTTTCTGCCCCTCTCCTAACAGTCTGTGCTGGTCATTTGTGGTGGCCAGGCCAGCCCAGCAAAGCAGTTCGTTAATGAATTTTCCACAAATTAATTTTCTCCCTTACAACAGCCTCAATAAATGCCAGCAATTATATTTTTTGCGGACTAGGAATAAAAGAGAGCATAATAACTTACTGGGCTTTATTTTGGGGAATTAAAAGTACTTTTCTTTGGCCTTTTTTCATTAGGAGCTCTACTCCATTATTGCAAATAAAGGAATGGGKGAAAGCAGGAATTGCTGGATACAGCTAATTCTGCCTTTGCTGTTGATTTGCCCTAATTTTATTTCCAGATGTCACTGAATTTTGCTGCATTAGACCTACTGATACCTTTAGGTGGCTTTTTTTCTCCTGGTTATTTGTAGCCACATTTTAATAAACTTTTCCTAAAATAAGCTTTTTTTTTTTCCAACTGAAGCAACTCAAAGGTATCAGCACCAAATCTGATAAATGGATACCCCATGGGTAAGAAAATTACATTGGCTTAATACCTCAGGCAAGTGAGATGCAATCTCAGTAAAAGAATCCACAAGGAGCAGGATTATCATGTAAGGAAAAAGGGGATTAACACTTTCCTTGGAACTCTGGGAGAGGGAATTGTCTGCAGCGCCTTTGTACGTTTATGGAAGTTTAAAACCTCCTGTGAGGTCATACTTGGGATGCATTTTAGGGATATTTTTATTTATATAAATTGAGTCAAGTAATAAATATATTTATTTATATAAATTGATATTTATTTATATCAATTGAGGTCCTGCTGACCAAGGAATGCAGGTTTGGAGTGCAGATTTTGGCAGATTAACTCCGAAATCCATCCAGGTGCATATGGAAATAATCCCCCTCCTTGCTCTGTGGGATTTTCAGCAATAAAGAAACCCCATAAGGGATCATAAAGCTCTTTTTACATAAAGCCTGACCACAATAACTTCAGGTGTAATTGGATCGTCTGCTGGAGGAGTTTTTGGTGTTGTTTTTATTTCTTTAAAGGCAGCCTTCTTTAGGAAATGCTGTTTACAAAAGGCAGTGTCACGTCATGTTAAACAGAAAATAAATTTCCTGCGCTCACCTTGAGGGATTYTGGAAGTTACAAATTATAAAAGCTGTAATAACTTCCATTTAGAAGGCTTTTGACAGGAGGGAAATGAGAAACGAGGAGCKAGTGTTTCCACAGAAAGTGATTCCAACTCATTTTTACAAACARAACACCCCGCCTGGATAAACCAGAAATAGCACACTTTCTTTGATTGCTTTTTCTGAATGCCTGGCTTTAAATACTCGGTCCTAACGTTAATGAAGGGCTCGTGCAGATAATATGCTCAAAGAAATTCCAGCAGCCCACACAGCTCCCATCTGCTTGGAGCAGAAGCACAGCCTGMACCAGACTTTAATAACAATGTTTGTCTGGGGGGAAAAATGAGGGTATTTTGGGCCACTTTAGGCTGAAGCCATGGGTTAATTTGGCACTGAGTGCGAATTTGGTTATTTGGAAATGCTAAAAATTCTGGCTGGCGAAAAAAGTAAATTTTGCTTCGTGCATTTTTTTTTTTCTAATTTAATCCAAAGCAATTATTTGTGAAACTTTCTCTCATTTTCAGTAGAGCCAGAGCGAGTGGGATAGAGGGATTTAAAGCAAAGAGTATAGGTTTAAGAGGCTAATTACAATAATCCTRCTGTGCACTTCCTAATGCTCTTTGTGGGGAGGAGCTGTCTGGCTTTTTGCTGCGAAGTTTCATCGTTCCAGAGCGGCTCCGATCTTGTTCTGGGCAAGGTCAGGAGCACCAAGTGTGCAGGAAGTTTTAATTGTCTGTGTGCAGGAACCAGCAGGGAATTCAATCTATTCCATCACTTGGATGCTCTAAACCAGCCCCTCCTGAAGGACTGGAGCTGGAAGRGTTGTGATCTCTCTGCAGTAATTATTGCAGGGCTCCTATCAGAGGGGACATTGGGCACTTGATGAACTTAAATGTTCCTAATGGCTTCTTTTTCCTGTTAATAAATCAAATTTTGACATGTAGAGAGTTTGTGTGACACCAGAGGATGAGTAGTTCAGGAAAATCTCACAAAAAGTTATTCTGATTGTCAGTGATGGTTCTGGGAGTTGGGGATAATTCCAGAAAAACTGCCTGGAATTCGATGTCGGTTTTTGTTCAGGGGAGTTGTGCTCTCACCGTGCCTGTGGAATCAGGGAAATGAAAAATGGACAAGTGGAAGTGGAGAGTTTGAACATGGAATTCACGTGGTTTGAAATAAGGACTCTCTTTGTCAGTGATTTGCTCCCGAGGAGCTCAAATCCCAGGGAATTCTGATTTTGGTGCATGAGGAGAARAGGGAAGCCAAGGCACAGTGTCCTCTCCTGTGTCCCTGAGATCCCTTTCTAATCTCAGCCGGTATTTCCTGGGTCAATCTCTTCCCTCAAACCATCATTTATATATTTTAGAGTACTTTGTATTTGATACTCTGCTAATACCCCTCTTTCCTTCCTACAGATGACACTATCAATTCCATCAAGTTATATTGAATCACTGCAGATTTTCTCCATCCYGGGCATAAATTGGCTGTATTTCCTTCATGTAATGGATCAGAAAGAGGAAATCAGCTGTAATCTATTTATGTGATGTAACCTCTTCAGAGGTCTTCGTTTTTTATTCTGATTTTCAGATAAACCAGTGGTTAGTTGATGGGGGGAACTGGAATTATTGTCCTGAGATTGTCACGGAAAATGCCTGAAAAATATTCATTAACTGTGACTTTGCACCTTTGAATTCTTCTTTTAGATATAAAATCCCAGATAGTGAGATCTTTACAGAGTGCAACAGATGGAGGCAGGGAGATGTTTTATGCTGTGTCCTTGGGGTGTGTAAGGACAGGGTGTGTTCTGGGGGGAGATGTGCTGCTCCCTCAGTTGATCCAGGTCTAAAGGTGAATTCCAGATGTTCCAGCTGTGGCTGAGCCCAGCCTGCCCTCAGCACCAGGGCTGGTRTTTCCCTGTCCAGGGCCACCTCTGAGCCAGGCAGGCGACAGAGCTGACCCTGTTTCACCTGAAATTATCTGGTTTCTCAGTGTTGGACATTCAAACGTGCAATAAAACGATTTTAAATGCTTTGCAGGGTGTGCTGAGTGTCTCCACAGCTCTGCCTGTGTCTCTAGCTAAAAGTTCCATTCACAGATTTCATTGTCAGAGCTGTGGTTGGGTCACATCCAYGGACAGGGAAAGATCTGGARCAGCTTTTSCAAAGCTTTCCCAGCCCCTGGAAGGGCTCATTCTCATTGTCCATTGCACCAGCACAGAGCTTTGCTGATCCTTAGCTCCCTACCAGGTTTATATCAGAGCTCCTCTGTTTTCCTTGCAGTCTCCAAGGTGTCTTTTGACAATCTGCAAAGTGGAGGGTAAGCTCTGCAGGGGCTGGGAGTGGGTGGTGGCACAAGCTGAGTGCACTCGGGAAGAAAAGCTGTGAAAATTCCCAGAAAAGCAGCCTGGAGGTACCGGGAATCCACACTAAAGCCATGGGGCTGTGCAGCCAAAACTGCTGATCCTGGGGTGGCTCAGGGGGTCAAATCCACAGTCAGGAGGCTTTGGGATGGCTCTGAAGCTCAAAGCCAGGCAGGTGAAGGTTGGCCTAAGCCTCTGACATGAATGTGCCATTATTTCATCCCCAAATGATGTTTTTAACATCTGCTCATAGCCTGGATTTTGAYGGGACTTAAAGCACTGATGCTTCTGGGTTTTGATGGGACTTAAAGCACTGATGCTTCCACAGGGAATCAGAATTGCAGCTTTGCCACAGACACTTGTAGGCCAAGTGACCAGGATTCAAAATCTTTCCCGTGTCCTTGGCTGCAGACAGAATGTGCAGGTGGGGCAGGTGAGAAATGTCTGTGTTGTGTTTGGTATGGAAAGGCTCTCCCAGGCTGTGGCTGTGAGTGCACACGGGGTGATTTCATGCTTTGCTGTGCCTCAATCTGCTCCCTTCACAGGGAAAAGATATTTTTCTTTCTTAGCTGCCAGCTCTGCCAGGGCTCCAGCTGGGAATTCTCCATCTCCTCCATTCCCATCAGCAATAAAGGATCCACAGGGAAATTCCCCTCTTAGCTCCACCCTGGTCTCCAGGAATTCTCAGGCAGCCCCCTTTGAGAATCAAAAGAAGAAGAGGCACCAGGGAAGGGCTGAAAGCTGGGAAATCATCATTTTAACCTGGTACAGAGAGGAGAACTGAGCAGGAAATGCAAACATTGTGAGGAAAACATGACAGTGGAGAAACTTTTGGAGAATGAGATGTGCAGGAGCACAGGGTGTTCTTAAGGAGGTGATGGCAGGGCCAGTGCTGGGATATTTTCAGTGGAAGGTGGTAAGGAGCTACCATTCATCATAGCTGGAGATACCTGAGGCATTTGGGGAGAAGGGATTTGAGAAATGGCCACAGATTTACTGCATTTTAGATTTTACTCTTTTAAAAAATAGGATGTTCCCTTTTCATTGATGTTCCATAAGATATTCCAACATTCCAGAGCTCATCAGAAGTGCAGCAGGATAAATCCTAAATTCTATCCCTCTATCCCATCCCAGTAATTCAACACAATTTACCTCCCATCTCTAATTCCTTATTTTGCATCACCCCATTGGGATAAAATCAGGAGCACTAAATGTGCRCTTTGTAACATTTTCATCTGCCCTGAGCGTGTTCCTTCATTAGAAATCTCGGTGTTACAATGCAAATTAGCACCATAATTAGTTTTGTTATGTGTGTCTATGTCTTGCAAACTGAAACAGATCCTGGAAAAATATTTATAAATGGAAATGGTGAGCTGATGCATTTCTTAAATGCTGAAATTTTTCACTGAGATCCTTCAGTGCCAGTTTGTGCTCTGGGTGRCCAAAGGTTCTTGTGCAGGAAGTCCAGCAATGTCTTTTATGAGCAGAATGMTTTTTATTTATTTTATTTCCTCTCCCCTAAGCCACCAGGAGAGGAAAGCTCAGAAAGGAGAGGGATGTGCAAAGCAGTCTGAGGGATTTCTGCACGGTTCCCTCTCTGTGGGTGAAAGGAGGATTCGTGTTTCACATCTGCCAATYTGACTTATTCCAGGAGCTTTAAATATCTCTAATAACTCCTGGGGATGGGAGATTTGTGAATTTTTATGAGTGCTAGGAAAGAGTTGTCTGAGTCGATGACAAAGGCAGCTCCAGCTGCTGTCTGGACTTGCTTCAGGAGCCAAATTCTGCTGTTTTTACTCAAAACTCGTTGCCATGTAGGAGAAATTGCAGGTGTGGATGCTCTGCAGGTTCTTGCTTTTCTGCACTGCCCTGACTMTGAGCCACACMTCTTCRTTTTTTATTCTGATTTTCAGATCAACCAGTGGTAGTTGATGGGGAACTGGAATTATTGTCCTGTGATTGTCATGGAAAATACTACCTGAAAAATATTCCTTAACTGTGACTTTGCACCTTTGAATGGAAAGGTGGAACCTTCCCTCATAGAGGAAGCGAGGCAGGGGCCACAGGAGGAGCTTCAGGGCTCAGTGAGTCCCTGCAGGAATTTCTCTCTGSAGAGAGCACACACAGGGGGCAGCTGTTCCAGCTGTTCAGGAACCCCTTTTCTGGGATTTCTCACCCGCAAAGAGGAGCTGTAGGGATGGGACAAGCGAGGACTTTGTTTGGAAAATGTTGTCACCTCCTTTTATCCCAAAGGAATGACCCCAAAAAGCAGARGGGGAGCTCCTGATGTGCAGTTTTGGAGGGTTCCTCAGCTCAGCAGACCTTCAGTTCCATCCTGCCCCAATCATTCATGGACTCTGGCAGTTCAAAGGTCTGAAGCAATTAAAGTGTCTGTAATTATCCACCACCCCACATGGGCTCTCTGGGCACTCACCAGACAGCACAATTACCAATCTTTTACACCTCAAACCCTGCAATCAGCAATTATCCCAAATTCAGGGGCTGGACAATGAGGAAGTCAAGGCGTGTTTGCTTGGAAAAGTGACCAAAAGTGATTCCATAGAGTGTGGAATTGTACACAATCCCTGCACAATCCCAGTATTTGTGGAGTCAATCCTGACTTTGATCCCAGTGCTTTTACAGCAGCTTCACTGCATGTGGCTTTTAGGAGTGATGGAAACAACTGATTGTCACAATATTACAGGAATGGAGTGTGGCACCATCTCTGGGAATTGATAGTTTGGGATTCTTGGCTCTAAAGGCACCATAAATAATCCAAAAAGAACAAATCATTCACTGGAGACTCGCTGGCTTGCAGGAGCCATTCTGGGCACACAGCTTTGGCTTTGCACTGATTATTTCTCTGCTTTGCAATGAAACATTTGCAGATTGGGAAAAAAAACTGCGCTGTTTGGTTTGGTGGAGCGATGGAGCAGCTCTCTGAGCAGTTCAATATTTTGTGATCATCTCAGGAACGGTTTCTGTTGAGGTTTTAATGGCAGAGAAGCACGAGCAGCATTAGGAGGATGAGCTGCACTGAGCAGCACCGATGGCTGTGATCCATTTGGGAAATCACCAAAGATGTGAGAGGGAATAAATCCACCCTTCCAGGGCCATCTTTATACAGTCTAAAATAACACATAGGGTAATATTCCTTCTTTTTCTGAGCCTAAGTGCTTTTTTTGTGGATCTCCAGCCCGAGTTTTTCACTTGTGCAGTACGTATTTCGAGCTGATAGCTCTCATCTTTTATGGCAGAAATTGCTGGAGCTGAGTAATTAAAGTTATTCTTGACTTCTCTTATTTACTGGAAACGACTGAGCTGACTCATAAAAGACTGAGGATTGTACTTTGAATGCTTTCCTGGATACTTGGCTCCCAGCAAGTAATTCCTTAATGGCATATCCACAACAACAACARCAGCAAAAAATGTTCTGGAATGGAATCTGGCACCTGACTTGTGTTCTGTGCTCCCTGCAGTGATCCCTGGTGGATGCACACCAAGGCCGTGCTGCTTTGCCAGATATTGTCCAAACCTTTTCCATCTCTTTTGCTTTTCTAATATTATTTAAAATCTAATATTGCTATAAAAAAAAAGGCGGAGTTTTGGCTTTTGGAGCTACCTCATCTTCTTTTTTGCATGTTCCACAACTCCACCTTCCCATCTTGGAGCAGGTGCAGTTGAGGCCATCACCCTAACAGGCAGCACAGTCGTTCCCTGGGGTAGGATACATGGAATTAAATTAGATTCACATATATTGGTGAATAAATAAAAAAAACCCAACCAATTTTATTGTCCTGCAGCGTGATCCCACCAAACTGTCCCCTTGTTTTGGTTGAGGTGACTCAGCTTGCGTCCAAGGGGTAAAGGAGCTTGTTATTGCAAAAAAAAAAAAAAGTTATTTTCTCTCCAAAGAGTGAACTTTTGTGAAAAATTCTGCGAGCTCAGATTGGTGCCTGGAGGATGTTAAGCCATTAAAAAAAAGCCCTGAGAAGCAAAAACAGAGATTGTGATGCTTGGTGTAGTTTATTAATCACAGAACTGGTTTTTTCCTCACCTGTATTCCTCTGTTATTTTTCTGACTTCTCAGAAGGGTTTGGGTTGGAAGGGACCTTAAAGACCATTTAGTTCTAACTAGATATACRCCAACCTCCAAATTGGTGTCGTTTATTAATCACAGGATCGGTTTTTCCTCACCTGCATTCCTCAATTATTTTTGTTTTCATTTTCTCTCTAAGACTTGCCAAGAGTACAGGCTCCTTCAGGCAAGGACAGAAATGTCACTGCAAAGCTGATTTGCTCCCAACAGGAAAATCTACCCTTGATCAGAGAGACAAAAACCCAGAAATACCAGAAGTTGGGAAAACATGACAGCTTTAGCAAATAGGTTTGCTGGGTCTAAAGTTGCTTTTAGGGGAGGGTTTTACTTTTAGGAAAGGGATTATTTTGCTTTATACAGGGAGGCTGTGGGAGGGTCTGCCCAGAGAAAGAAGCACCTCCAGGAGAGCTGTCCCCAATTTTGTGGTGTTTGTGTTGATATAAATAATTCCTGTCTTGCACTCGGCCTCCCTGGGCATTGCCACAAYGCTCCAATATTGGAAACATCCATTGCTTTACTCGGCCTTACAAAATAAGGGATTTAAAACRTTGTTAGCTCAGATTGCTGTGGTTTGTTCAGCACCTTCAACRCTTCCTTTTGAATCCCTTAATGCAGTTTTTTCTTTTTTYCCCTCTCCTCTCATSGTGTTTCCTATCACAGGATCCATCAGTTCCTGTTTTAGAATGATTTAATGATGAATCTCTGCTCTCTCTGCACTGCTGTGTTTATTGCGCTGAGTTTTACCTTAAAGAAATYATTGAGACATCACACAATTTAAAGTTTGGAGTCTTCCTGCTTTTCCTGGGCTGTTTCCAAGGGGATCCATCCCAAAGGGGAGAGACAGAGCTGGAAGGAATCCTGTTTGCTAATTACTGCCACCATTTAGAAACAAATATGAGTCACAGGGCACCGCAGTGAATCCAACCCGAGGAACAATAAAAACGGAGTCTGTGCAATTGCTRAGGAAATGAAGACTGAATAGAACTTAAAAGCAATTAAAGCCTTTATTTCCATTTTATTATGGAATAAATACTCGGGGATATTTTCATTTGCTTCACTTTTTGTTTGCTCATGGGGTGTGCTTGTTAATGTGACTGGGATGTATGAGAACTCCTTAATTAACCTGTTTTTGTGGGCATCTCGTGGTTTCGATGAAATATGTGTGCTGACAGCTCTCTAACAATGGTACAAATGGAAATGACAGTTTTGGAAGCATTGGTCAACTAAAAACTGTTCAAGAAATGCAGGTTTTGAATTATTGGACCMGGCTTCTCTGCAAATTGGAATTCAATTCAGTTAATTGAATTCACTGGATCYATGGCAATTTGCATAAAGTTATAATAAGAGCGTGGTTATCTTTGTAAAAGCCGCAGTTTTGGGATCTTATATTAAAAATGGAATAATATCATTTTTATTTTGTAACAGTCAAATGCAGAAATATCGAATTGACACGGGAACAAAATTGAAATCTGCGTTTTGATTTCAATTACAAAGAAGTTCCCATGCAGCAATCCCGGGCAGGGAAATGTGTGGAAGTGGGAGTTGGTCTGTTTGTCCATCCCATCCCAGTCCTTTCCTGCCTCTCAAATGGCTTTGATTTGTTCCAGTCTATATTGCATAAAGTAAATTTAGCTTCTGCTGAAGCCCTGCAAGCCATTTCCTTCCAGCAGGGCTGGCTCCCGTTTTGTCTGTGCTGAGTCTGGGCTCYGTGTCCTTGGCCATCCTCTGGGGGGGATAATGGATTCTGCAGGTAGCAAATCCCCTTCCCCACCTTTCCTTCCCCATTTCCCCCCTCTGATGCAGCTGTTTGGGTAAATTCAAATTCTGCATTTGGGGGTGTAAATTCCATTTCTAAACTCGCAGTTTCCTCAAGCAGCAAATCCACTTTTACCAGCCTGGATTTGAGCAYGGAAAAATGGAGATTTAAAGTTTGAGGGAAGCACCAGGAGGAGAGCAAAGGAATCAAGTGTCTTATGGCAAGGTGTAAAATGAGTTTAATTCTCTGCCTCTGGATTTTGGGCTCTTCTGGCTAAAGYTYGAACCCTTGGAGTGGAATTGGTGGKATTTGAGGAYRGGGGAGTCRCACRAGTTGAGGGGARYTCCACAGATGATTTTTCYGCTGATAATTTTTGTCCTGAGCAGGCACTAAGTCAAGGCAGAGAGGAGCAGAGTGTGGAATTGTCCCAGGGCGAGGACAGGGAATATTCTCCTTGGATTTGGCTGGGGAGAGCAGAGCAGCAGTGCCTGGTGACCTTCGTGTGTCGATATTCCAGGAGTCCCAGGGGTGGAATAAGGGAAATACAACAGAGATTGATCAGAAATTATGGAATTTCCGTAGAATATTACCCCTGTTCCTCAGGAGGGAGCATCCTGCCTTGCCCAGGCACTCTGGGGTGGTTTTGGAAGCTCTCAGAGTTAAGGATGTGCCATAACGGGCACTTCTTTTCTTCTCAGCATTTCTCCCTCCTGTGAAGCACAATTTGCCCTCATTTCAGAATAAAAAGCATCCCCAGTGAACAGCAGCGAAAGGGCTGGTAGRAGGATTATGGAAATAATTAATTTTCTCAGGAATGTTGTAATTTCAGCGTTTCTGTAATGATCAGGGGTAGTGCTTCAGCACAAATCATGTTACAAAGCCCGGGGTTCTCAGTWAGGCTTCTGCAGATATCTGCATTTTCCTTCAAAAAGGATAAATAGATGTACATTTAAATATGCATTTCCCTTAAAAATAATAAATAACCCCACACTGAGGTCTTGTTTTTTTTATTAAGAGGTCCAAAGCTTTTGCATTAGGAGGGTTTTAAATCTTGTTCCTGAACTTTGACCCCATTGCCAAACTTCCTGAGCACAACTAGGCAAAACTTTACCACCATAATGGGAATTTTCTAAATGATATTTTAATGTTTTCTGCAACCCAGCCTGGCCCTGGACACTTCCAGGGATCCAGGGACAGCCACAGCTTCTCTGGGCCTGCCCACACTCATGGGAAAGGATTTTTTCCCAATATCCCATCTAAATCTGAATCCATTCCYCCTTTTCCTGTCACTCCTTCCCTTGTAAATAAATAGTTTCTCCCCATCTCTCTTCATTTGCAATGGAAAAGGAGAGAGGTAGGGACAGGAGCCCCCAGCAGGTGGAATCAAATAGGAGATTATCAGCTTTATGCTCACAAAGACAGAAAAATTATTAAATGAAAGGTTTCTTTAACGATTTCATAAAGAAATCCCTGGTATTCCCCAACCCCTGAGGAACATAGCAGAAAACAGTGTTTTTTTTCTATATCCTTTAAATGCTTTATTGCACATAATTTGAAGCCCTTTATTGCTGAGAGAGGAGATCTCAGATCTGCCCTGCTTTGGTTTTGGTAATGTCATTTCTGATTAAACTTGGAGGGTGTTGTATATTGAGGCATGAAATAGTTAAATTTTTATGAGAGCRATGAAAATCCTATTGCTTTTGGGTTTCAGAGTATCAATAACCCGAGCTGAACGAGTCAGGACTCATTAGCAGGGAGCAGCAGTGCAGGATCTGCCCTTTTTTGTGGAGGTTTTCCCACCTTGGGAATGCACATCCGTATTAAAGGAAAGCATTTTTGCCTCTTTCCAACCTCCCAGCTCTGGGGCCGTGATGGGATCTTGGATTTCTCGAAGCTGGGAATTCCTGAGCTGCAGTTTTACCTATTGACTYCGTGCATTTGGCTCAGGACCAGGGATAAATCCGGAATTTGGGCTGTTCAGCTCAGTAGTGCTCAGTTGCCAACGGTGCAGCAGAAGTTCTGTGCTGCAGGGGAGGCCAGCTCGAAATCCCAGGTAAGATTTATCTGTATTTACTGCCCTGAAAGGCTTTGATAGAGCTCTGCTTCTACAATTAAAAGGTCCATATTTTATATAAAAACTGCTATGAAGCAGTTTTTTTGCACAGCACAGTTATCAGCTTGGATTTGAGGATGGAAAAATGGGGATTTGAAGTTCGAGGGAAGCACCAAGAGGAGAGCAAAAGAATCAAGTGTCTTATGGCAAAATGTAAAATGCAGCAGYGCAGATTTTAAAGGAGAGGAGAGATTTTAAAAGAGAATTTACAGGAGCTGCCTGTCCCAGGCAGTTGGCAAATGGACTGAAGAAGGCAAATTTAGGGCTTGCCAGAAGGAAAYCCTATATCAGGGGATGGGAATTCGAGTGCTCTGCAAGGAAAATGTAAATAAGGCAATCTGGGGCTGAAGAGGGCTGTGGACAAACAAAGTGCACAGAGAGCTTCGTGCTGGGGATGTGGATGTGCTTTGTGGGGGAAATATCGAGTGCAAGGCCACCGGGAGGGATTTGGGAACAGCTGCCACATGCGCTGGTGAGCTCCTCTGGAAAGGGTTGTGAAACTTGAATGGTTTGTAGAGAGATGTTGAAGAGGAAATTAATTGCCTTTAGCTGCTTTTTGATGCTTAAAAGTGTTAAAAAATATCTGTGTGAGGTAAAAAATAGAAGGAAAAGTGGCTCCTGTAGTCTGGTGATGAGTGGGGAGCGGGATTTGGCTGTGGGAAAGGAGGATCTCTGTTTTTTCTGGGCAGGTTTTGGTCAGTACCAGTGAAAAAAAAATGAGGTGCATGAAATACCTGGGTGGGGTCTCCCRGGGGTTTAGCTCAGGTTGGGCTCAGGTTCAGCTCCTGGGCACCAATTTAAAACACAAAAGTTTTGTTCTTGTTCGGAACTTATTTCTAAGAGATCTAAAAACTTCTGTGGTTTTTATAAATCGTTCTGGAAGGATCTCTGTGAGCTTTGCAAGTGGGGCATGAGAWGCTAATGAGGTTGATGAGGCTCCCTGGCCATAAATGATGGATTTGAGGGGGTTTGCTGAGCTCTGTGTGTGTGTGTGCTCAGGATCTGCTCCCAGGAGAGGGAGGGTGGAGCATCATTAAACCAAAAAGGGTTTAGTGGGGTGGAAGCAACAGAGACAGCCYGGTGACCACATCCCAAATGGGAGGAACAGGAACCAATTTGAAGCCTCTGCAGGGCTGGAAGGGGTGAACACCACGGGAAGCTGTGGATAATGCAGGGATGTGCTGCAGCCTCGGGGGGAAAAGAGCTAGGAACCCACAGAGATGAGGAATATTGGGGTGACRCTGAAAAAGCCATTTCTCATCTGAGAAAATTCAAATTTCCAACTTCCTCTGGATGAGCGAGAAGCACAGGAAGAGCAGGGAGAAATCCCCAGCTGATTTATGAAAATTGGGATTCCAGCCTGTGCTGCACAACACGAAAATGCAGTGCATGGGTGGTTCTTAGGAGATCAAACCTCCTGGTTACACTGAATATCTCCTTCCYAGTATCAAATGAGGCAGCATTTTCAGGTTAAAGACCAACACAAGGGGGTTAACAAGGGTTTTGCATTTTCCAGACATGCTAACACTGCTGCAGCCTTAAATGTCAATTGATTTAGAATCTCTTTTAACCTTCTGTCAATACTGGGGTTTAGTGTGATTTTCCCACAAGAACTCTCCAGAGGGATCTCTGTGCTTGCTGTCAGAGTTTACTTTGAGCCTGTTCTTGCCTTAAATGCTGTTTTTTTCCCCATTTTGCCTGGGTGTTGCATGTTAACGTTGTGTCAGCACCATCACTGTCGGGTTTTCTTACAAACTGATATGTGGCATCACTCAGAGCAGCAGCCAGGACTTCAGCAAACATCCAGGAAACCTTTTTCCTCCAGCACTACAACCAAAAAAAACATGCCTTTGCTATGTTTTATACCAAATTGCATTGATCTGTCCCCGGGCTGAGGTTGGTGATTGTAACTGAGCRTTGTGACAGATTTTTAGCAGGCTGCTCTGTGAAAATGAGATCCTCAGAATGATTTTATTCTGTTCCTTTTTGCCTGAACTGTATTTGGGGCTCAGGGCTGTGCTCAGYACTGGGGGCTCACCCAGTTCTGGGTTCTCAGCACAGGAGAGGTTTGGAGCTGTGGGGAAAGTTCAGGGGAGACCATGGAAATTCTGCCTCTGCTCTGAAAATGRGCTGGGAGAACTGGGGGAGGAGAAGGATCCAGGGAGAACTCAGAGCCCCTTGCAGGACCTAAAGGGACTCCAAAAGAGCTGGAGAGGGACTGGGGACARGGGATGGAGGGACAGGRCACAGGGAATGGCTTAGGGAATGGGTCAGGTCTGAGGACTGCAGAACTTGTACAGAAGGGAACAGACAGATAAACTAAGGGATGTAAAACGAACAGCTTTGTAGGCTGAAATTAAATGTTTTTATATCTCCCAACTCAAAACAATTCAGTTTTGTCATTAGCACCCAACAGCAGTGCCTGCTGTGCATTTACTGGGATTTTCTTTCTCGCGTGGTGATCTAAAAAAGAAAGTAAAGAGGCAGAAATAATTCTCTTGATTGAAATACTGGTTTTTCCTTTTTTGTCGATTACTTCTTGCTTTCTTTGGGTGTTTTATGGAGTTCCCCTTGATAAAGTGATAGCCATAAAATACAGGGGAATGTAGTGGTTGTGCTTTAATTAAAGTAAAATTAAATAAGGGTTCCTGGCTAAATGTTGGCTAAGGTTTATAATGTGTGTAGTTCTCTTTCAATGRGCATCCTATACCTAGAATTGATTTAACTGATAAATTTGATGATGCAGGTATTGATCATTTAATTTTTTTCTTCCATCTGATGACATTTCTATTATTTCCAGTATGGTTTTATCCAAAGCCACTTGGAACTAATAGGGGCCATAAACTGGGTGATTTCTGCTCTCTGGTTTTGGAGACCAGTCATTGCTTTAACTGTCTTAACAGGCGATAAATTAACACGCTGCTGCTGTAACTTMAATTGTACAATGGAGGTTTTACTGCAGGCAGTAAATTGTGATCTAGCCAGCCCAAAATCCCCGTTAATCCTGTGGCAGGGGAGAGCCCTGACAGGATGTGGGGCTGTCCCACTCATTCCCAGTGGAATCTCAATCCACCCTCTGGTGTTTTCTGTGTCTCCTGRCAGCTACAGGGTGGCTTCACCTCCAGGATCTGCTCAGCTCCTCCTTCCCACCCCAAACTACTGGGATTTTGGGGCCAGGGTTTTTCCCTGCTCCCAGGTTTTCCCCCACTGGGCTGTGTGTGATCCTCATCCCTTCCAGCAGCTCTGTCCTTGGCAGAATTTCCTTCCCAAACCCCTGCTGGGCTGGAGCTGTCCTTTATCCCTTTTGTGCCATAACCCGACCCCTTATCCTGCTTTCAGTCCATCATTTGGAAAAGGCTGAACAGGAAAAGCCTCCAACAGCTCTTGGGGATCCGTGTCTTCCTCAGGACTCATTTTAGGGAATGATGAWGATGACAATTCCAGCATGGTTACATTCCAAACCTCAAACCCATTGTGACATTTTTACTCATCCTTTTCTCGTCCTTAATGTTCTAATTCCATACTGTGTTTCCTGGTTTGGAGCTCTATTTTATATTCAATTCAAGATGTTACAATTTATTTTTTTTTTTTAAAGAAATTGTCCCAAAATCACACATCAAGAAGACATCAAGAAGAAATTTTGCCAAATATTGGATGTATTAAATTTGAGCTGACAGCTCCATCTATGCAGAATGAAAAGTGGAAAATACTGACCATGGCTGGGAATAAGTTGGCACCTAAAGTTAAGATGCAGATAAAGGCTGAAAACGTGGCAATGAACATTTTAAGAGGTATTAAAAAGGGCTTTAATGGAGTGGTTTGAGACAGCACTGGGATTTGTGGCTTTTACGGGGTGCAGCTGGTAGCTGTGCCTCTCTGCAGCCTGGATGGGGATGAATTCCCAAAATCACAGACTGGTTTGGGTTGAGAGGGATGTTAAAGTTCAGCTCCTTCCAGCTCCCCTTGACCTGGTGGCTCCAAGCCTCACTCAGCTTTGGACACCTTCAGGGATGGGGCACCCCCAGCTCCCCTGGGCACCCCGTGCCAGGGCCCTGAGCAGAGAATTCCTGCTGCCCTTTGGAGATCAGGCTGCTTTTGGGGTGAGCTCCCCTCTTTATTCCATCCATGCAAAGGGGGAGGTGAATCTGCTGCTGTGGAAGGGCTGCAAGCAGGGAAAGGCTTTAAAATCTGCAGGGCTTTGGTGTCAGAGCGCAGTGTGTGCATGCAGAGCCAACCTCAGCTCCCTTCTGGACCCTTTCTGACCCTCCTGGTGGAGTTCTTGGCGGAAACTCTGGGATCTGGGCAGGGAGAGGATTGGGGTTAGGGTTAAGATTAGGGAGAGCCCATCCCAGGGGCAGCAGGAGCTGGTTGATCCCTGCCCCATTCCCTGCCCCATTCCCTGCCCCATTCCCTGCCCCATTCCAGCCCCTGCTGCCAGCAGAGCAGAGGGAAAGGGAGAGCCCCAAGCCCGGGAGAACAGAACACCAATTCCTGTTCACACCTCTTGAGGCTGTTACACAAAAATCAGTGCCTCAGCCGGGTTTGCAAATCTCATTTCCCTCTATCTGCTGCCTGTGACAGGAAAACCAAGGGCTAAATGTGCTCTCTGCACAAACCCTGGTGCTGCAATTCCTGGATTCCGTGGAGCTCAGCTCCTTTGGCGCCGTTCTCCGCTCCTTGTTCTGTCTGGCCRTGGGGCAGATTCCTTCAATAATTGATATTCCAGATTGAAAACAAAGCTGTGCTCAGTGCCCCTTCCTCAGCTCCCTCTGCCAGCTGCTCGGCACGTTCCAGCTTGAGAGCCTCTGGCAAGGAGGGAGCGCACAGGAGCTTTATTTATTTATTTTTCCAACTCTTAGCGCGAGGATGTCTTTAAAAAAAATCCATCCAAACTGGTTCCATAAAAAAAAAAAAAAAAGCAGAGGCAGGAAAAGGCAGTAATTCCGTGTAATCTGCATAGTCAGAGCAGGGGATGGCAGAGGGTGAGCAGCCCTCTAACAGGGATTGTAAACACTCGGTTTATGGCGCTCTGCTGGAGAGCAGCTCCCGTAAATCACACCCGCCGCAATTTCTTTGTTTGCCTTCCCAAGTTTATTCCTTTTTATGTTTAGCAATTAAATCGGAGCGGGAGGATTGTGTCGGGGGTGCCAGCCAGCGGCAGAGATGACGTGGAGGTGGCACCAGAGTGACTGTGCTCTGCTGCAGCGTTTGGTGTGTCAGCCAGAGGTCACGGTGTTGGGATGGATCACCTCCCTGGAACAGCCAGCAGCTCCTGCCCTGCCCTCACAGGGCTCTGCCACACTTTTAAAATCATTTTCCAGAGATTTGTTGTCTCCAAGGAGCTCCCAGGTAACCAAAGTCACCCAAAGCCCCCGTGACCAAACCCTGTGGCCGTGCCAGGCAGGCACCCAGGGCTGTGCCCAGGGCAGTTCCCAGCTGTGAGGATTTGGAATTCCTAAAAAAGTCGTTGTGCACAGASACACAAATATGTTTTCTGTGAGAAAAAAAGTGTCTTTATTCCCTGAATTCCAGCCTGGAATTCCCAAATCTCATTGCGGCTTTGTGATCCAAAGGGCTCTGGGCTGGTGTAACTGGGGGTGAACTGGCTCCATCCCCTGCTCCATCCCTCGCAGAGCAACTTCTGGGAAGCACATTCCAGCTCCAGTTCCTGGGAGCTCAGATGTGCAGCATTTTCTTAGTTTCATATAAAACGTGCTAAGTGCAGAGCTGGTTTTATTTTCTTCTCCATGCAGGTCTGGTCTCCCTGACCTGAGCTCTCACATCGCCCCAGAGCCTTCTCTTCTCTACCCTCAACATCCCCAGCTYTCTAATTTTATCTTTAAATCTTCATATCTCTCTCTATCTCTCTCTATTTATCTTTAAAGTAAATTTTGAAGAGAAAAACAAAACACTAAATAATCATGTAACAGGGAGAGCAAAATGATTGGTGAGGTTGGTTTTTTTTGTTGGTTTTTTTTTCCCCTTCCCTAGATGATTTTTGAATTTAACAAAATAGTTRAAAACATTTGAGGTGCAAGCCTCTCAATTATCTGGGCTGGAACCTTCTGCCAGTAATAGGTGATGAGGGACTTGTTGTTTTGAAAGCCTCTGTTCCCWGGAATACGCAGAGTCCTGGCTCCTCACCAGCTTTTCCAAGTTAATCAACTTGCTGGTTGTTTTTCTTGTCTAAATTCCATTTTATGCTCTTCCTGAAACTCCAGTTTGTAGCTCTGGAGGAGAGGAAAGCATTTTTCAGTCCCTGTGTGTGTGTCCAGTGGGTTGGGATCTCCCCGAGGAACTCCCAGGGAGAAAGTTCTCCTTTTGCCTTTGAAATCAAAGGGATTATTTTGTAAGCTCCAGAAGAGAAAAGTCAAATGTCATTAAGATGCTGATTTTGGAGGTGATGCGGAATTATCTTCAATATTTTCACACAATTATTTTGTCTCGTGGACAAGATAACACTGCTGATAGCGTGGATTTTGGAAACTATTCGAAAGGGAATGATAACTTTGAATTCCCCTTATCTGTATTTGTTCAGTAAGTGCAGCTGCCTTGATTCCTTATCTTCAAGCAGTGATTTTGGGATAACAGGAACTTCCTTGGCAGCAGATTCCTGGGAGTCTTGTTTGTGTGCTGCAGATTCTGTCAGACTCAGACAGCAGGAAACTCACCCRCACTTCTGCAGGAAATTCATCATCAAAAGTCAGCTGGAGTCGCATAGTTGAATATTCCACTTTGTCTGACAACTTATTTTTGCATCAAGGGGTTTGCCAGTGTGGCTGGGCTGGGCTGGAGGCCCCTAATTCAGTTCTTTCACTGAGAGGCTTGCTAGCAGAAAAAAAAAAGAGAAGAAAAAAATCAAAATTGGATGTGTAATAGTGCTCACAGATCATTTCCACTGATGATGGACCGGTGTTGTAGTTARGAGAGAAGTGGATTTAGGGAGCACAGCCCACGCC
>NW_026623583.1:448354-454139 GCF_030028575.1 Malurus melanocephalus | reverse complement strand
CCAGCCGTTCCCACCAACTCGGAAAAACTCCCCACAAATATTTCTACTCCACACTTGTATTTTTTCCCCTCCTACCTGCCTGCAGGCAGAGCTCTGAGAGTCAGGTTTCTTTGCCAGAATCCAATTAGGAGCAAAGGTGCCTTTCAAAGGGATTTGTGATGGTTGCGTTGCCAGAAGTGATGTTGAGGAGCCATCCTCACGCGTGTGCCGGCGCTGGGGTTTCTGAAGGGCTCCACTTCCATTCTCAGGCTCAGCAATCTCATTTTCATCTCCAAAAAACAACGTGTGCAGCGCCCAAACYGCCTCTGCTTCCTTCTGGAAATGAAATATTAAACTTTGAAAGATTTTTTCAGGCCTCTCACATTCTCCTTCAGCAGCAGCCGACGCTCCCCTGGGATTTTATAGTCAGAAAACATTTGGGAACKGGAAGGGTCTCTCCAATTATCCATCTTTTGCTCATGCACAAATGTTGCCTTTTTTGAAGTCRTTGCTGTAAGAAGTCAATGTTTGAGCAGCTCTTGCAGGGCTCAGGAGCAGCAGAGATGTTTGCAGGGGAATGTTCTGAGAATGGGRCTCATTCATATGTGAAATGGGAATAATGGAACCTCCATCTTTTAACCTTAGGAAAATATTTTTAGTGGTAATCATCTGATTTTACCTTCCAGGGCTTTGATGGGCTGGGTTTGTCCTTGGGGAACCTTTCTGCCATGTGTTACCTTATGGCAGAAATTGGGGATTCTGCTTTGAACTGTTCACAGCCTTGATGGCTGTGGATTCTCTGGAGCAGCTGCTGAGTTACAGAGAAGACTTTTCARTTTTTCACTGGATTTACTGTGCTGAATACTGAAAATCCATGGATATTTTGTCATCCAGAGCGGCTGTGGCTGCCCCTGGATTCCTGGCAGTGTCCAAGGCCAGGCTGGACATTGGGGCTGGGAGCAGCCTGGGACACTGGGAGGTGTCCCTGCCCATGGCAGAGGGTGGCACTGGATGAGCTTTAAGGCCCTTCCAACCCAAAAATTTCCACAATTCTCTATTTTTAGCATAACTTTTATTTTTGACTGAAATCGAGAGCCAGTGATTGTGTCAAAACCTGATGGGAGGAAAGAAAGAGCCTGCTACTTTTATCATCTTTATTAGCTAAAAACTAATTTGTATTAGTAACTTTGAAATGCTTTGTAGGAGTGTTTAAAATGCTGGGAGGAGTATTATTTGCTGAGTAGAAAAAAAAAATTAGTTTGCAAAACCAGCCAGTAGCCAGAATTTTCCCCAAATGGATGGAGAGTCAGGGCTGCTGTGGCAAGAACTGAAATTGTGATGGAGAAGGCAATAAATTCAAGACTATCCAGGAATTTTCTTGCATCTTTGGAAAACCAAGGAATGGATTTTGGTGAGCCCTTTGCAGCCTGACAGTTCACAATCCAGGGGTGTGGGTTAAGGTGATCTGATCAAGCTCTCGTGGTTTTAATTAGGTATCAAAGGCTGTGAGTGATTGCAGAGGGAGAGGAGAATAATTGTGAATAATTGTAAACTGAATTTGTGTGCAGGGCAGTGAGGAGAAGCCTTGTCAGTGACACCAGGGGTTATTGATGGGGGTAATCCGTGGGAAAATGAGAATGTGGGAGAACCTCAGCAGCTGCTGTGATACCAGATTTATCTCAGATTTATCTCAAATTTCACTTCAATTGCTGCAAAACCAGGAGTGGCTTTCTCTGGTGGAAACCTCCTGTGTAGCTGCTGCTCCACAGAACTTGGTACTTGAAGGAAAAGTAATGTTTTCCCACAGGTCCAGACTATTTAAAGTAAAAAAATACTTTTCTTGGGCTCTCTATAAACGCAGAGTGTAACTGCTTCGCTGTGTCAATCAATACAGAGGTCTGTGACATTTTCCTTCCAAAATGAATAATTAATACTGTAATCATTGCCTTAAATAGTTATTAGCAGTCATTGATCAGTCATTGCTCCTCACCCCCAGCGAGCCCCATTGGTCTGTGTGAGAACAGATGAAAATCTGCAATTAATCTCTCCCTGCTTCAAAGCTGCATCTCCGCATTTGAGGGTGAAGGATCTCTGCCTTCCTGAGTTTCTGAGGAGAATTTTGGCAATTTTAACTCCTCAAAGCAGCAGAGACCTCTGGTGATCCCCCTTCACTTGCCATTAGTCACACTGTTTGTCTCGTAAGCATCGAGGCTTCTGAACTTCCAGTCTTCACTCAGATGAATAAATTATGGGTGTCTGGCTTGATTTATTTATTTTTAATATTTAAATGCCCACTGTGGAGTGGATCCTTTCATAAATTAAGGCGAATTTCCACCCTTGGGTTGCCTGCAAGGGGATGGTGGTAATTTGCAGTGATCAGCTGAGAAAGTCTCAAAAAATTCTAATTATTTACAGGTTGCAATTGAGTGCAAGGGAAAGATGAGTTTTATCTGGAGATGTTTTAAGGTTCATTTTTTTTAAAGAATTTTAGAGCGATGAGGATGGAGGTGAAATGGGAAAAACATCCCCAGGGTGGGAACATTTCCGACCAAGTGCTGCTCTGTAGAGATGGTGCCCTTCATGTGCTGGATGGTGTTTGTGGAGAAAAGTTCCAGCAATTCTCCCAGAGTTGGAGAACTACTGTGATTTCCTTCTTCATGGTGATCTGCAGAGTTCACTAATTACAGCAGCTTACCCCAGAGAGGCAGGGAGTRAATCTCCTGAGGGCCAAATCAAGAGGCAGAAGAAATGTCACAACTCCAAAGTGATGATGGAGATAGCAGCAATTTGTGACTGTTTCAGTTGTCTGGGTGCCAGATGAGGATTAAAATTCTAACTTCTGAGAATGATTTTAAATTCAATATTTATCAAAGTTTTTTTTTGCTTTTCAGACACAACTTTCCCGGAAAAGAAGAACAAGCTGTCGCACCAATTCTAAATTTCCTCTCAATTTTTATTTTCCAGACTGAAGGCAGCCTGAGGTTTCCAAGGAGCCCCRTTCCGTGCTGGGTGTGACTGGAGGGCTCTGCTCTGTCCCAGTGCTGAAGATGAGGCTGCTCTGGGAGCTGCTGGTGCTGCAGTCGGTCATGGTGTGCCTGGCAGGTAAGGGCTGCTTGAAATTCGGGAGATTTGAATTGAAATTGAAATAAATTGAACTTGAACTTGAAATTGAAATTAATTGAAATAGAACTTGTATTTGAAATTGAAATTGAAAAATTGAAATTTAAATTAATTGAAATTGAACTTGAACTTGAATTTGAAAATTGAAATTGAAAAATTGAAATTGAAATTGAACTTGAATTTGGAAATTGAAATTGAAAAATTGAAATTGAAATTAATTGAAACTGAACTTGAATTTGAATTTGAAAATTGAAATTTCAATTTCAATTTTTCAATCAGCAACAGCCCTGTGTTCCCCACCAGTGCTAGAGCCTGCCTTGCTCTGTGTGCCAGGGATGAAATGGCCAAAGGAGCCCCTGTCCCCTGTCATTGATGGATCAGGGCGATGCCCCTTTTCCTGCTGGTCTCCGTCTCCAAAGGTCACAGCTTTCCAAAGCTCTGCTCTGCCCTTTCCCACTGCACAGTTGCTGTTGATGAAGTTGCTTTCCCCCACCCCGTGTCGAGCGTTTCCCTGCTCAATTAAACCCGCGTGGAGTGGAGCTGTAAATCCCATYAAACTGTGGTGCTGAGCCCTCGCTYCATTTACCCAATAATTRCAATAACATCTTTCAGCAGCACAACCATCTCCTGCCAGTGCTCTGCTTAAACCTTTCCAGTCCTGAAAAGTGTGGTGTTCAGAGAGTTCCCAGAGAAATTCCTGGTGATTTCTGAATTAATTCCCCCTCAYACTGCCGTTATTATTCCCTAACACGTGTTTTGTTCTGAGTGAGGGTGTCAGGGTTTAATTAATGTTTATAGTCTGGATCATTGTGATTTACCTGCTGCTCCTGATGCCTGAAACAGGGCTCACCTGAAACAGGAGGCAGGCAAAGTGAAGAGAATAAAGCAGAAAAATTTAATCCAATTTAATGGACCCCGAGTCACGAGATCTTCACCTTTTATAAGTTCTGTCTCACGAACATTTTGGGTCTGAATTCTCCAATTCCACCTTCAGGTGATGATGTCAATCCCCCCAAGTTTGTCCCCCCAAATTCTCTGTTATTTCCATATTTTGGGTCCCTGAGCAGTGAGGTGTCCTTGAGTTTCAGCCCAAAGAAGAATTGTTTTGTCTAAAGATGGGAGAGCAGCAGCTTTAGTGCTGTGCACTGGAGAAGTGTGAGAATACAGACACATGAAAATAGAAAAGATAAAAATCCTAAGACATCACTCCCCACTCAGACCCTGTTACTACTTTATTTATTAATTTGGATTTCTCCCCTTGTATTTGTGCTCACTGTCAGGTTACTTTCCCAGCGTTTGAGATAATAACAAAGTCCTTAGAGCAGCGTTTACTTTTTTTCTGCTTAGCTCTACTGAACAGAAAGCRACTTTTATTCCGGTACTTAGGGGTACCTATTTTTGAAATTTGGTTCCGAGTCTCCCTTAAATGTGCTTTGACAGTTTCTGAGCTGGCAGAAAATTGGATGCAGAGAGATTCTGCAATGCAGAGCCCCAACGTGTTTCGGGAATTGCAACCCTGGGGAAGTTGGGCTGAGGGAGCGCGTCGAGCACGAGCCTTTATTCCGAGCAAATAAATTAAAAAAGAGTGGGAAAACAACAGCATGGAAAATATTTTTATACTTGTAATTTCTATACTTGAAATATCAGTTGCAAACTGCTTAAGGTWAGCAAAAGAAAGTTTTAGGAGGATGTGTTAGTCCTTATCAAAGGATGTGTTTGGTAAAAATGCTTCTCTTCAGCACTGGCTTTCCCCACGTTATTCTGCAACAGTATTTTCCTCCTCTTGGCAGTGAACTGAATTTCTTCAGGCCTCAGATTCTCTGTCCCACTGAGGGGGATTTGAGAGATGTATGGGGAGAGCTTTTTGGTCTTGATAGTTGCTGAGTGTGTCAGCTCAGGGTTTCTTACCAGTCAGGAGTCTCCAGGTCTGGGAAGCTGCAAATTGATTGTTTGGTGCCAAACAGCTCTGGTTTGTYCAGGCTCTCAGAGTCCTGAAACAGCAGCTGTGGTGCTGGAAAAGTTGAGGTTTTGGAGAGTGGGATGAGAGGTGGGATAGGGTGTGAAAAGCAGCGCAAAGCTCCTCAAGTCGGGACCTTTTTAAAAAAAATACGATTGTTTGGGCTGCCTCACATATCCTAAAAAAATATTTGTGTCCAGCCAGGGAAGAGTGGGACCAAAAGGCATAGCGTGGGGTGAGCAAAACGTTGGGGGAGCTGTGACCCCCCGAGCCTGGAACGCGCTGGACGAGTCTGAAAGGGAATTTTCTGTGTTTCTGTGCCTTCTGTGCCATCCTTTGCCTCATTAACCTCCTGGAGCAGGGAGTTGCTCTGCCTCAGTCTCATTTGCATATTAATGAGCTGCAGAGGCACGGACAGGTTAATGTTGGGGTGTGCATGTGAATATTTTAGAGTGGAATCCAACCATTCCCCTTCTGGTGGTGCTGTCCAAGCCCAGCTCTGCACCACCCATCCCCTCCCCATCCCAGCAAAGGGGGGAATCAAAAACCAGGTTGAGAGAGGAACAATTTGATCATGGAAATTAAGGAAAAATAATCACAGGAAATAAGGATAAAAAGTAAAAAACCAAGTGATGCAAAATGGAATTGTTCATCACTCTCTGACCTATGGCAGACCCCATCCCTGAATCCTGATCTGCCCCTTCCAGCTGCAAGCATCACACAAATACA
>NW_026623583.1:435929-448110 GCF_030028575.1 Malurus melanocephalus | reverse complement strand
AGTGGTTCAGACCAGAATATTTACAGCATGGCTGTGTAACCTGTGGGAGGGAAAAATGCAATACAGAGCCCAATATTTTCCATTGTGAGGAAGAAAAAATGCCAATAATTTATATCAGCACATCCTAATGAAATGAGGCACCCACCTCTGTTAAAAATTAAACCTCAGAATTCACAGGGATGAGGATTCCCAGMGCTGTTTGAACCCATGCTGCTCTCCAGGCAGCTGCAGGTTACAGAYGAGAGAAATTCAGCTAATTTCATGTCAGAATATAAATAATTAAAGCTGGAAGCTCTGCTGTACACATTAAATGCTGGTATCCTCTAAACGAGGTCGCAGTTCAATTTGTTCAGCCATTTTTTGGGTATTTTTCTTATTTTCTGATGCTGTGTAGTTCCCTGCACGCTTTGATGTGAGCTGGGAGCTGGGAAATTATGAACCTAGTGCAGCCCCATAATTAGTTAATTCATATTTTGGTCAGTTCTGCTGCACTTTGTGATTCTGGACCTTGCCTAATTAATATTTGCACAGTGGAGGAGGCAGGGGATGGCTCCTGCTGCTCCTCAAACATCACCCAGCCCTGAGCACCACTGAAAAAGGGTTTGCAGATGAGATCTGCCTTGCCATTCGTACTTTAGGTGGAGTTTTTCTGATTATTTAGGGTTTTTTTTTTTAATGTTCTTCTCCAATTCCTGCATTTTGAGATGCCTTAGGAAGGGGTGTGGCCCTCAGCCCTCTGTTCTCAGCCCAGGGTGAGCAGATCCTGTATCCTCCCCTCCTCACTGGGATGAGAGGGATTAAACCTGAACTGGACACAAATTCCTTTAAACTGAAACCAGGAGATTTTCAGCTGCCAAAGTGGGGCTCTCCAGCATCACTCAGCTGTACACAGGTGGAAAGGAGAGCTAAGAAAATGTAATTTATGCTCRTTTAGGGATTAAGGGGCAAGTTTTCCTGCGATTGCAGAGGATTTGAGTCAGTCCACAAGAAGTCTGTTCCATTTCCCTTCCTGATCTGTCAGCAGCAAAGCCCCYGCTGGATGTAACCTGATTGATTTAGGCCATAATTCCCCAAATTATGAAATTAGAGACCGTSTCAGTGCCATTTTCTCATTTCTCTTTGATACACAGATGATCAGGTATATAATGTTTTTCTCTGTTTCACTCCCGAGTCCATCTGGGCCAGTTTAATTACCTCTTTCTCCAAAGTTATGAAGGTGGGATGGTGAATGGAACAGGGACCACACAGACATTTTTATAAGCAGATGTTCTGACGATCTGGCTGGGTATTGATCCCCTGTGTGTTTTCTATGATGCCTCTTTTCAATTTAGCTCCTTTGCATTTGAATTAGTGTGCAGGTATTGAAATTAAATCTCATTTAGGGACTTACAGAAATACCTACTTTTCCACGCATTTATCAAATGAGGGATGATATGGGCCCAAACTGCTTATTTATTGCYGGTAAAAATGGGTTTTATGGCAAAATTTGAGGTGATTAGTCAGTGTTTTATAGGTAAAATACTGCATGATCCTTTGAAAATCTAAATATTATTGGAAAGGGACTTAATTTTGTAATGYTTGTGTGGTCATGGAGGAGAGCAAGAAGGGAGAGCTGGGGGAAACCTTCTGGATCGTGCTTAGAGCTGGTGTTTGCTGCTGGGCAGAGCCTGGCTGGGCAAAGCCTGGCTTAAACCTGTCTGTGTGGGCATTTCCTGCCTGGGTACAAAATCTCTGCTGCTTTGGATGATCCCTCCTCCTTATTGGTTGGATTATCCAGGTTGGATTTAGTTGTTTTTTTTTCCCTTTGGATGATCCCTCCTCATTGTTGGTTGGGTTATCCAGGTTGGATTGGTTTTATTCCCTTTGGATGATTCTCCCCCTGTTGCTGGTTGGATTATCCAGGCTGGATTAAGGGTTTTTTTTCCATTTGGATGATCTCCCTTTCATTGTTGGTTGGATTATCCAGGTTGGATTGAGTTTTACTCCCTTTGGATGATCCCCTCTCATTGCTGGTTCTCCCCCTGTTGTTGGCAGGGATGGTGAGAACTGGGAAGGGTCTCTTTTCCATCCAAATGGAGGAAAAAAAAAAAAAAAAACAACCTTAATCCAGCCTGGATAATCCAACCAGCAATAGGGGGAGAATCATCCAAAGAGAATAAAACCAATCCGACCTGGATAATCCAACCAGCAACGAAAGGGGAATCATCCAAATGGAATAAAAACAATCCAACCTGGAGAATCCGGCCAGCAACAAGGGGAGAACCATCCAAAGGGAATAAAACGAATCCAGCAAGGGGAGGCAATTATCCAAAGGGAATAAAAAYCATTCCAACACGGATAATGGCAGTGCTGGGAATGTGGACAGTCCCAGAATCTCTGGCAGCTCCACAGGGACTGGGGCTGTCCATGGTGAGGMTCCTCACCAGCCCTGAGTGGTTTTGTAGGGTTTCTCCCAGAAATTCCTGTTCCCTCCCGCAGCCAGGCCCTGGTTGTGCTGAGGGCTCTGATTTTTACAGGATTGGGGCTGTTAAACAGAACAGATGCTGATGTGTTTCTGCAATTCATGCTCCAAGTCAGTCCGTGGCAAATCAGGGGCTGCTCCCTGTGAGTTCTGCTTTTAATGAACACAGAATGCTGCTGTTCATCTGGGCATTGTTTAATGCTGCCTCACTGAGGCATTTGTCAAATGCTGTGACAGGCTGTRCTCTGAAATTAAGAATATGCTCCTGACAGGCTGCACTGACTCGTTATTGYGAGTTTTAGGAAAGATTTCCTGTGTATTACAATGAAAAAGCAAAACTTGCCCGTCATCTCTTCAGTGCTCCAGGCTGGTTTTCCTTATGTGTTTGGATTTTTTATTTTGCAGTAAAAGACACAAATTCAGCTTCATAAATCAAGCCAAGACCCAGCTGTTAAATAGTCCAGATCATATTAATTATGCTGCAAGCAAGGCAAGCATTACAACCATTTATAATCGACTACTGGAGAAGTTGCTAATCAATGGGACAGGCAACTAATTAGGCAGCCAGCAGCCAGCATCCCCAGCCAAAGCTGGTGACTTTAAACTTCATTAAACTTTCCAGGTGTCAGGGAAAGTATGAAAAACACAGCCATCTTAATAGGTTGATGTGTCTTAATTCCAATTTTCTGAGCTTAAATGCCTGAAGAGTGCCTCTGTTTTAAGGGATATTGTTGTTTATTAAGCTTCCTGTGGKTGTTTTGCACAGCTGAATGGAAAATACACAGTTTGTGTGTGAAGGRTCTGAGTTTGTCCAGTTGGGAACAGCATGGACTTAGATTTGTCTGAAATTCCTGTTATCCCAGCTTTTAATTCCTGCCTGCTGAGCCTTCACATCTGCAAAAYAGATCCCTGACAGGATTCTGAATATCTGATCATTGTTTTCACTTGTGAAACAGGGAAAAAATGGAATGGGTGTTCAGTGAGAGCTGGAAGAGTAAATAAATTATTTGTGCCCTTCCAGCTTTGTGTCAGCAGATGCCATGAGCTGCTCAGGCTTCACTCCCAGAGCTTTCCCTCTCCTGTTTTCACCCTGAMCATGGGAAATGTTTTTTTCCTCCAGGCTTCCACTCTGCTGGGAGACACCTGCAGGGGCCCCTGAGGGCAGGCAGGRCTGGKGCTGGGTTTTTTGGGTTGAGAGACAGGGAGTGATGCAGAGGAAAGGGGCTGGAATGGAGATGAGGATTATGCACTTCCTCAGCGATGGAAAAATCAGTTCCAAAYTCTGTGCCAAGTGACTTAAATTGTSTTTTATAAMACCCCTSAAAAGTGGGTTTGTATACATGGCAAAAATCACAGCRTTGGTGTATTTTTTTAGCTTTACAGCTGAAGTCCAGGTTGTGGTGATTTGGCAATAGCTGAACCAGTTTTCTTTTCTCTGTGTTCTGATTATGTGATCCCTTGGAATGCCTAACACAGATCTGATATTGGACATCCAGGTCTCTCACCTGCTTTTTGTTTGGTTTCTGACCAAATTCAGAGAAAGTCAATAYAGGCAACTCTGAAACTGTAAATGTTATTGAAAAGGATGATGCTTATTGCCAATGAAAGTTAAAAAAAAGCAGGAAGAAAAGCTTAGGGAGAGAGAGAAGCTTTGGTTTTATGCTTTTTTTCCTGAGGGAAGAAGCAGAGATGTGGGAGCAGAACTCGGGCAGAGGAGTGTCACATCTGCCAGCCTGGAGATGGTGAATAACACCACAGGGCTGAGAGAAKGGTGGAAAAGATCTCTTCTGGACCTCAAAATGGGGAGAGCTGGGGTGGGGAGAGCCTGGRGGAAGGGTAACCAGCTGGATGAGAGGGATCTGGAAGATGCTTTTGCCTTTGGGTGTGCTTGGTTCCTTCAGCCCCGGTGGGTTGGGAGCACTGAAGGAGAGAAAACAGGTTTGGAAGGCAGAGCAGCTCCTGAGCAGAGTGTTTTTGGAATCTGTGTTCGTTAACTAGAATGAAAACATCTCGTGGTGCCTCTCCCAGCTGCGATTCCCAAGTGAAGTGCCCAAGAGCTGTTATCAGGAATGGCTTCATTTCATTTGATAAAGTGGGAAAACTCTGCTGATTCTCAGGGGTTTTTTTGGTGCATGAGACTGAGCAGAGGCTCTGTGGGGAGTGGGCTCCTTGGGATGTGCTGGGTTCCCCTTTGCAGAGAGGGAGGGCAGGCACTGGCTCCGTGTGAACCCCACAGGAGTGAGGTGCTCATTTCAAAATCTCGCCCTGAATTTCCAGCAGATGTAAAGTGCATCTGCCAGGCACTGCCTTCTCCTGCTTAGCAGACCAAAACAACATGGTGTGCACTCCAGAGCCTGTGTCCTCTTTTCCCTTGATGAAAAGCACAGTTCCCCTGAGCTTTTCCCCACTTTTTATAAAATAACACCCTATAACAATCCATTGGTAAATAATCTGCATAAAATTTCCCCGTATTTATCCATACTGACTTTGGAGTTAGTATGGAGTTCAACTTGTTAAGTTGAACAGTCACATTTCTTGTTCTCTGCTGCATTCCTGCACAAACTGGAAAGCTCTCTGTTCTTTTTTTGGAATTTGTTGGTGTGTGAGGATARAACATGGGAGTTATCCCCTAATGAAAGGCGAGGGAGAGATGCCATCAGTCAGTGGGAGGAGAGAGAGCCCCGTGCTTTCCCATGGAAATGATGTGAGTTCTGGAAGGGAGCCAGGCATTCATTTTGTTAAAATGGGGTTTGATAATTGAAACTAATTTAACATCGACCCCATTAAGTTGCATTTTATTGCTCATTTAATATGCCTGTCTCACGAGCTCCCGGGGCTGGGAAGCGGCTCTGCAGTGGGAGTTTTGGATTGTTCAGAGCTGCAGGTGARGGCTCAGTTTGTTCTGTGGGGTTGGCCCCAGTGTGAGGGGTTCCTGTGGGGCAGAGGTGTCCCTGTGCAGGGCTGTGTTTGGGGTCAGCACTGGGGTGAGGGGCAGGTTTGCTGTGGGAAGATGCTCTGGGTGGAAAGCAGCCCCAGGGATGCTCCATCCCCACTCAGAGCCTTTCCCTGCTCTTCCCCAGCTCCTGCCTCCCCTGGGCTGCTGGGGAGGGTTTGTCACAGCTGACAAATAACCCCAGGCCTCCACCAGTGCAGCTCAAAATATGGAATGGTTGGGTTGGAAGGACCCTAAAAATGGTCCAGTGCCACCCCATCCATGGCAGGGACACCTCCCACTGTCCCAGGCTGCTCCCAGCCCCAATGTCCAGCCTGGCCTTGGACCCTTGGATTTTATACCAGTAAAGGATTCACAGCTCCTTTGTACACTCAGAATGCTTTTGGGGCAGAAGTTGATAGAAAGAATTGAGTGAATTTTGGTGCTGGATTGCTGAGTCTCCTCTCCATCCAATTCCCATCCCCTCCATGTGCAGGGACACATYCCCCAAACCAGGCTGCCCTGAGGCTCTTCCAGCACTGCTGGGACACTCTGGAAAGGTCAGGAACTGCCCAGAAAAGCTGAATAAAAACACAGGAGATGAGAATCTGAGCTGGGACTTGATCAAGAGAACCTTCCCCTTACCCTTTGGGTGCTGGTGGTTATTCCAGGAATGAGGATGTTCCTGGGATAACCACATTACTGCAGCTAAGAATGCTCTGATTGCTGTATTTCCCCTTTTTTTTTGAGAAATGTTGATTCAAACTTCTGAAATTTTATTCAAAGCCACCCTTTCTGTTTGTCCTGACACAGAAACTCAGTGTTTGAGTTCAGGGGTGGCCGTGGCAGTTTGGAAAGTGCTGGCTGGGTGGAAAATGTGTCCATTGTGTGGGTTTTTCTGGGGGTTCCAGTGAAATGCTCCTGTCAGGGCTTTGCAGGGTTGGTTTGTGCCAGGCTCTTACCCTGTGAGCTCTCACACCTCGGAGTCAGCGCTGCCACCCACACTCCCTGAAAGGTGTTGGCTTAAAAATCACAGCAGAGGCTTCCAACTCTTCTTTATTGTAACTTTTTCCTTACTCTGACACCCAATTACGGGTAAAAAATCACTCCTTCTTGTTTGTCAGTGRAGGCATTCTCTGGCATTTGACTTCTTTCTTTTAAAAGTGTTCAGGAGATGCATGAAAATGCAGCAGTTGGCAAGGATTTTGTCATTTAGGAGGCTCATAACATAGGTTTGTTTTTTTTGTTTTTTTTTTTTGTTTTTTTTAAGTTCATTTTTAAGGTATATCAACTGATAAAATGTGCCAGTCCAAATCAGTGAGAGCAGGGTTAACATGAGGCCAAATTCCCAGCTGGAAAAATCCTTCTCCTGCCCTGACCCACTGGTTTGCTCACCTGAGAGCTGCCYTGGCAGTGGAAAAGTGGCCAAATTTAGAGAAATTCAGAGAAAACACCACAAAATTTCCCACTTCTTGCTCCATGGTGCTGGAGGACACCGAAGAAACCCTGCTGACGTTTTCTGCAGGGTTTGTCCCTCCCAATCCTTGGTTATTGCCAAAGCAGGAGTTTAAAAACTATTTAAATTKTTCCTGGAGACTCCAGATCCATGTAAATTCATGAGTTACCGTGCAGCTGGCCACGGAGCATTTAAAGTAAAAAGGAAAATGTTTCAGTTTGACTGAACAAATGTAWTGGCAGCCAGGCTGGGCTCAGAGGAAAAACATCTTTTCTGAACCACATGGATTTGTCACCAATGGCTGTGGAATGTGCAGTTCTTGTCTTGAGCTGCCCTCCATTATTAATGCCACTTAAAATATACAATAAAGGCTGCAAACAAACTCCATGCACGGAGCTGAGGTGACAAATCCTCCTCTGWGTTCACCAAATTTCTGCATTTCTTTTCAATTTATATTTCAGGATAAACAGCACAAGGGCAGTGCTCCCTTTCTTTATTAATATGATCTAAAATAGACAATAAAGGCTGCAAAAAACCCTCCATATACAGAGTTTAGGTGACAAAAACTCCTCCTCYGTGTTCACCCAATTCCTGCCTCCAGTGCACATTTAATTTTTTTAACAGCTCTTCAATGTTTTGCAGGTTTTTTCATGTAGGTCAAATTTAGTTTTCTGTAATAACAACACCTTGTTTTCTGTAAGGTGACCTCAATATTTGCTTGCTGTAGCAGTGTAAACATTCTGCCTCTTTTCTTTGGAACAACATTTTTCTCACTTTTTACTCTGGATTGTTTTAGATGCCCAGYTGGGAGCCAAGAAGGCAGATTTAGGTGACAAAATTCAATGTACAGTCCAAGAAAAGGAGTGATTGGGATCCTTTATCAGGGATGGCACAGGACACTAATTATGGTCTCAGCTACTCTGTATTTTAATCAATCCCCATGATCCTGTTTGTAATTTTTACTCTTCCTGACAAATAGTTATTCATAGAAATAAATTGGTTATCAGTGTCATTTGCTTCTTG
Source organism: Malurus melanocephalus (assembly GCF_030028575.1). NCBI lineage: Eukaryota > Metazoa > Chordata > Aves > Passeriformes > Maluridae > Malurus > Malurus melanocephalus. Next base: position 440,238 of record NW_026623583.1, on the reverse strand, counting down.
GGCACAAAAAGTTCCCAAATTAATGGGCCTTTTCTCCTGGAGAAATCTCCCTCACCCCTGTAGGGTACTGTTAATTATTGCTTTGTCCTTTTTTGTTTTGTGAAAGGTTTGGGATGTGCAGCCAGCAGCTCCCAGTGTCAGGGCCAGCCCAGCAGATCCACTGGGCAAGCATGAAAATAAGTCTGGTCCAGCTCAAAAAAGTCAGGAWTTGTCACCAGAATCACCTCACTTTTTCAAGAGCAGCCTGTTCTGTCTGTTCCTGGGGTAAAACCAAATGCAGTGTTTTGGGATTTGTTTGAAAACAAATAATGGGATCTGGGAAATCAAGGAACAGAGCAGGGTGCCCTGGCAAAGGGATCTTGATAAGATCTTCAGAACACCTTGTTTGATTCATGCTGAAATGAGCACCTCCCAGAGCCAGCCTTTCCCCTTTGCTGTGCTACAGGTGGTTTGGAAAACAATTTACAAAGAGCCTTTTTTTGTCTTTCTCATGCTGTTAAAGCAAATTGGTATGTAATTAGATTTATATAGTGAATAATCTTATTTGCATATCCAATTAATTCTTCCTGTTTTAATTTGCTAGGGTTGGATTCATGCTGGTAGTAAAAAAATAACACTTGAATTATGGAGCGTTCGAATTTTCTTTTGCTATAACTTGTTCAAGGCCTCCCATTAAAATTTGGTCCTGGGCATCTTTTTGCTTTTAAAAGCTGTTAAATAACATGGAAAAAAGGCCATTAAAAAAAAAAAAAAAAAAACAAAAAAAAAAAAAAAAAACAAAACAAAACAAAAAAAAAAAACAACCCACAATTCCACAATTTGGTGTTATAAAAATAATGTCTCTTTAAGATGGTCAAAGTAAATGTAATGTGTGACAATGTGGGAACAGAGTTCAGGGGCCACTTTTAGCTGGTTCAGAGAAATCCTTTATTCTCACAAAGCTGTGCCTCTTTATACTTTCAATTTTCCCAGGCTGAGCTCCCATTGGCTGTTTGCTCTGCAGAGTCACCACCCACCAACCTTTTTATCCAATGACACACAAGGCAGGGCCGTGTCAATTCTCCAGGCTCCCTTGTCACATGACCATAAAAAAAACCTTTTTCCTAATATCTAACCTATATTTCAGTCTTTAGCTGCACCCAGGGAAATATAGGTTGGATATTAGGAAAAGAAAAATTATAGAAAAAGTGATAAAGTACTGGAATGATCTTCCCAGGGAGAGACCAATATTTTGAGCAGCTTGTCCTGCAGAATGTGAATTGTTACAAACAACGATTGGTTGATTCTTTTTGTGTAAGAAGCAAGCTTTGGGGTTGTGGGCTTTTATTGCTATTGTTGGGTGATTAATGGGAGAAAAAATTTGGTTACGAAGTGGGAAAAATGGTTATAAGTGGCATGCAAAACMTAAAAATCCTTATGGTTTCCTTCTSTGTGTGGCATCAGTGGATGCACGTCCTGCATCCACTGAAATGAGAAAACTCCCCTGGGATTCCAATGGATGGATTTTATGGGGACTGAGTGTCAGTTCAAGAGGTTTTGGCAGAAATATTGTCAGGGGAAGAAAGATGGACTGAACACGTTGTGCTCTTGTGGAGCTGCTTCTGAGTGAGCAGGGGACACTGAGGAGGAAGAGGTTAAGAATTGGAAATGAAAACAACAATGTATTTAAGAGGTTTTAATAAACAAGGCAAATGTGTTGCATAATTGTGTTGCCATGATTTGAAATAGGTCCTAAGGAAAATTGCTTTGAATCCTAATTAGCAGCTAATGGTTATTAGCTAAATCCAGTGCCAGGGAAGGAATAAAGAGGTACAAGTGTTCAGCTATTGCTTCCTCCTCCAAACACCGCATCTGTTGTCCCAATTTGGAGCTATTTTTACCCAAAAGGTGAAGTCRCTGCAGCAGATCTGGCAGTCAGCGTGCAGGTCACGGGGAACACCTGGGCTGTGCTGCTGCCAGASAGGATGGAATTCAAGTGAGGTGACACTTGGTGGCAAAACAATTTCTGTGAGCGCGTTTTGTCTCCTGAGGAACAACTCCACTGCTGTGTTTAGTCAGAAAAATAACCTGAGCTGGGTGCTGTGCCCTGAGGGCTTTGCTGTAGCTGTGGGGATGAAAAGGTGTTCAGTCAATGCATTCTCACTTTTTTCTCTTGGATTTATCCCTCTGCCTGCTTTGTAAACTGTGCTCACCCCAGCTCCAAATTGTTTGTAGCTTCTCAGGGCAGGAAAAGGCGCTGCACATCCCAACGTGTCAGGAAACTCGGGGAAAATGACCTCCAGCTCCCAGGCACTTACTGCAAACCTCTTTTAAATTGAACACACAAGCCAAGATAATGCAGGCTGTTTGATAAGAAACATTAGAGAAATCCATAACACGAGGCTTTTTATTATGGGTTTATTACATCAATCTCTCCAGTGGGTAATGGAACTTGTAAATATACTCTTATGTAGGAGTCTCCTCGCGGGCTTTTTATTCATGCTGAAGTAAGCACAGCAAACTTATTTGCTGTCAGGGTACATTGAATTTAAGATTAGTATTTATTTTGGTTCTAAAGAGGTTCTGCTTTTGTGAATTGGAAGTTGGTGGAGCGGCTGCAGGGGGGCTTGGGGGGAAAATGAGCTTTTCCAGCAAACTGCTGGTCCCTGTATGGGATACAGAGAACAGGACATTATGGGATACAGAAAACAGGACATTATGGGCTGTGGGTTGTGTGTTCAGAGCTCCTTGAGCTGGGAAAACCTGCTCTGGTTAAGCAGGAGCTCGCTGTGTGTTCATTGACTAAACCCAGCAAGATGAGAAATCACCCATGGGTTGGAGAAATATTTAAGGGTTGTGTTCCCTGCCTTGCAAACACGGGCTCTGCACTGTAAACATTTGTTCTGTGCTGCTGAAATGCTTTTAATTCTTTTCTGGAGGTAAACAAAGCAATGCTGCTGCAGCAGGAGCTCAGCAGGCTTTTGGTTATTTGGAAAAACCAAGGGGATGTTAGTGCTGAGTAAAGAGAGGAGAAACAGTTTACAAAGAACTACAAAAAGAAGTGAAAATTGTGGAAATACTGACAAAACAACGAAGAAAAAAAAAACTAAGAAGTTTTGAAGTGTATTTGCTGGAGGATGTAGTTAATTGGTAGTTGACTTAGCATAGGGAAACCAGTCTTTAATTAAAAGATGTCAATTGGACAAATGGACCAGAAACCTGCTGAGGTGTCAGCAAAGTCGGCTTTAACTCTTGATTTTAAAGGGTTTTTTTTTAGGTTTCCCCATTCCTGGCAGTGTCCAAGGCCAAGTTGGACAGGGCTTGGAGCAGCCTGGGACAGTGGGAGTTGTCCCTGCCATGGCAGAGGGTGACACTGGATGGGATTTAATTTTCCAATTTAATCAGTCCCTTCAGAGCCAAACCCACCCCTCATTCCATAACTGAGTTCAGAGGGATGTAACTTATTGATGCAGAATAAACACAGCCAGGTTCGAGTGATGTTCTGCATTTCCAACACTGACAAAGATCTCTTTTTGCTCTATGAGAATGATTTGTGTGTTTAAGGTGTGAGGATAACAAATGTGCTTGAACTAAAAAACCACATCTGTGTCAAACCCATCTGAAAAAGCCGCCCTTTACCTGGCTGGGCACCTTCTCCTCTTCTCCTGCTCCTCCTAAAGTTCATCAGCAGAAAGCCCAGCACTAATTTCAGTGTCTGTTCCCCTGTGTATTAATTATATATTATCATTTCCATCTCTTGCATATCTAAAAATACAGCAGTTTTTAAGGAAGATGTTGGTTTTCATGTCTTTGTGTTTGTTTTCACATTTTTATTTTCATGTCTTTGTGATTGTTTTCATGTCATGACATTTGTTTTCATGTCTTTAGGTTTATTTTCACRTYTTTGTGTTTGTTTTCATGTTTTTRTGTTGGTTTTCATGYCTTTGAGCTGCTTTTGGCCACTTTYTCYGTGCTCTGAMARGYTTCCCCAGCCTCTCTSARTGCTGAGGGTGCTGAAACCCTCTCAGATGTGAAAATTTGAGCAGCAGATGGGTCARGAGGAGCATCCCCACACTCTGCCCAGACCCACAAAGAGTTACTCCCTCTTTAATCACTGTGTCTGCACATTTGTCATTATGGAGTGTGGTGCTGTTCTTACTGGAGAAGTTAAAACCCAARCTCCCTGTCCCAGATAAAAGGCTGCCTATAGAAATTCTTATTTGGTTCTGAGGCTTCTAAAAAGAAAAAAAAAAAAAGAGAGAAATCAGGTTTTTCATAGTGTGTTCTCAATCCAGCATAATCCTTAATTTTCAGAACACAGAAAGCCATT
>NW_026623583.1:409677-435791 GCF_030028575.1 Malurus melanocephalus | reverse complement strand
CTTCTCTTCCCAAAGCTGTGCTGGGCAGGRGAGTTTTAAGTGGCCCATTGGAGGTGAATTCTGTCCTTGGGGCATCCCCATCATGCTGCTCTTCAGAATGTTTGACACCAGAGGGAAGAAAGGCTCTCCTCACAAATGCCATCCATCTGAGCAGCTTTGGAGAGCACTAAATTGCAGTGTAAGAAGTCATAAGTCAGGGTTTTGACAGCTATTACTGATACCTTTTCCCTGCTGTGTGACTTGAAAGTTCATAACATTTAAAAAAAAAAATTAAAGGAGTGCATGTTATCCGTGGGCAGATTGTACAAATTGTACTCCTGGCTGCTCCTTTGATGTTTTCCTGATTGAACTTGGAGAACTTTATTGAAGCCTCCCTCGGTCTCGCATTTAGTGGTGTTAATTTTCAAGCTGAGTTTGTGTGGGGTTTGCTGTTTCTGTGTCAGAGTTTGTGTGGGTTCTGCAGGGATGATCCAGCAGAAAAATTGGGATAAATTGTCATTTTTAGGGTTGGGGGTGCTGGTGCTGCTGTGTCCCCACTTCCAGAGGGTACCAAGGATCCCCCTCTTTGTGGGGAATTGGTAGAGGAAGCTGGGATTGGCTTTTATTCCTGCTCTGCTGAGGGTTGCAGAAACGTTTTGAAAAATGACAAGGAAAAAGCTGAAGGGCAGCTCCTGAGCAGTGCCCTGAGCTGGAGTGATTCCAAATCTCCAATGAAGTTACAGGAGCTGCCAGCCCAGGGTCCTGAGAGCAGCCTGAAAATGCCTTAAATCCACTTATGGAGCAGAAGCACCTGCAGATTACAGCCCAGGATCCTTTCACAGCATTAAACACTTCCACATTTCAGCAGCTGAGAGGAGAGAGCATTTCCTGCCCTGCACAGCTCAGGAGGGCACTCACTCCTTATATTCAAATATCCTCCTTTCTTCTTAAGGTGAGAGCTGAACAATTTAGAAAATTGCAAAATGTAATATTTGTAATGAGACAAATTCTTAAACCTTGCCAATTCTCAGTGATAGAACATATTTGCAGCTGAAATCTACTCACTTTTTTTTTTTTTTTCCAAAATAGGGAGAAAACAAACCTCCATCAGGTGGAGGTGATGGAACCTTGTCACTTGTGTCCCTTTGCAGTGCTCTCAGGATTTGGAAATGTTCCAGAATTGCCAGAACCCAAAAGCCAAGGAGAAATGTGTACACTGTGTCCTGAGTTAACAAATATTCTGTGCTTTGCCATGGTTTATATGTCCTGTGCCTGTTGGTTGGAATCCCTGATGGATTCCCTGTTTTTTCCTTGCCCTAATTGCAGGTTGTGTGCTCATTTCCCAGAACAGGCAGGTTTCCAGTGCCCCAAAACCCCCCATGTGCATTTTCTGAGCAGTTCCACSGTGCAATTTAAGTTACAGGTGCTCAGCTCTGAGTGTGCCAGGCTGATAATTCCTTCCTCTTCCCACCCTGGCAATTCCATCTGCTAATCCACCAATATTTGAGCAGGGAATCCATGSTCTAAACCTCTCTGTAAATAGCTGGGTAAAGCATTGGCAGGGATCAGCTTTCCTCCTGACAGTGGCTSGTGTACTTAAACCTGAAAAGAGAAAAGAGGCTTCACCTTGGAGTGCAGTGCCCAAGAGCTCCTTTCAGCTTTCTGCAGAGTTTGGCTCCTCAATCAATGGAGAGCCTGGACACGCTGCCAGAGCTGTGTTTGTTTTTCCAGCAAGAGATGAGGCAGAGATTACAGGTTATTGCCCCAGGGACTTGTCTTTTCTTTGGGATTTTAAAGGAAAGAGGTTTTTTTTTACTGTGAGTGTTTCATAACTTGGCCTGTCTGCCATTGGGGTGGGGAGGATGGCATTTGTTAGCCTGGCCTTTGCACACCTGCCTTATTGCATGAAAGATTAAAATCAATCCAAGTCCAGGGAGGTATTGTGGAAAGCTTTAAAAATGCACATGTAACCAACCCCTTCTGCTTTTTTTTATATCTCTGCTTTATGGGCTCTGTCATACTCAGGACAGCTGAAAGTTTCACAGTAATGATGTGTGCTCTTGGCAGGCAGCAATTATACCAGCACCTCACATTTCACTAATAAATCAATAGATAATTAGTGCAGGCCTTTGGAACATTTCTATTCACAAATAACTGTGCAAGAACACCCAGCACTGGCAGCAGCACCATCAGAGCTGCATTAATCTAATTCTTGCCATTGTCTTGAGCTTACTCACAGCTCTGCCGTGGGCTGATGTTGTCCCCAACAGAGCACTGGGAGCTCCTGTTTGTTTTCCTGGTGCTGGGGTGACTCAAGGAAGAGGTGGCTGGTGAAGAAATGGGTGATTTTCTGTGGCACTGGAGCAGTGTGCGGTTGTGGGGTGCTGAAGGGAGCAGCTGGGATGAGAATGGCTGCTGACTGGGTAAAAAACCACAAATTACATGCTGTGAAATCAGGGATTTGCTGCAGGACGAGTCACTCATTGTGCTGAGCTGGGATTTGGCTGTCTGGACCCGGAGGGGAGGCACAGGGAATCTCCATGTTTGTGTGGATGTGGTAGCAGCGTTTGATGGGAACCTTGGTGGCCTTTGCTGTAATTAATCCTGGGGAATGGAGAAGCTGGGATGTGGTTGGGGCATGGTCAGGCTTTGGAAGTGGCTTCACGGGGCACCCAGAGCGGTGGGAGGCTGGCTGTGGCACTGCCACCCTGCCAGACCCCAGACCCCATCTCCCCCAGAGCCCAGGGCACATGGTGGGGTTAACCCAGCCTGGGCTGCTCCAGGTCCCCAGGTCACTCCTAACAGAGCCACCAGAGCTTCTGCCATCTCCCCAGGTCCCCAGGTCACTCCTAACAGAGCCACCAGAGCTTCTGCCATCTCTCCAGGTCCCCAGATCACTCCTAACAGAGCCACCTGAGCTTCTGCCATCTCTCCAGGTCCCCAGGTCACTCCTAACAGAGCCACCTGAGCTTCTGCCATCTCCATCTCCAGGGCTGGAGCTCTCCACCCCTGCCTTTGTCAGAGGAGACATTCGTTCCTTCCTGTCCCCTGGAGTTCTGGGGCTGTCTTGTGGTCCCTGAGGAACATCTGACACTGCTTTGGGGACATCAGACACTTGTGTGACAGCTGTCACCTGTCAGGGGTGGCCTTGCTCTTGGGCTTGGGCCAGCAGTGAGCTGGGACTGGGAAGGATGGCAGGAGAGAGAGGGGACAGCGGGAGGGACAGCAGAATGGGAGAGAGGGGACAAGAGGGGAGAAGAGATAGCAGAATGGGTGAGGGGACAGCAGGATGGGAGAGAGTGGACAGCAGGGGAGAGAAGGGACAGCAGGAGGGTCAGCAGGATGGGTGAGGGGACAGCAAGAGTGGACAGCAGGAGGAGAGGGGACAGCAGGATGGGAGAGGGGGTAGGAGGATGAGTGAGGAGACAGCAGGAGGCTCATGGTCTCTGTTGGAGATCTGTAGATGCTGCAGAAGAATCCCACCCTAGTGTTGAGGATCTGTTCCCAAAGATGCAGAGCCATGAGGCCCTTCCCTAAAAAACAACACTTCATGCACTTTCAAAATACCTTTTTTTTCTGTAATTTTTTCTTTGAAAGGGAAGCCTCTTTAGCAGGTGTTGTTCATGGAGAAGCCTGTGGAATCGGTTGAAGTAGCACTATGAGGTTAAGAAATGCTTTGTTTTAATTTCCAGTGCCATTTGCAGTTGGTGTTAGCAGAATCCCCAGTCAGAAATGAGCAGAAATGAGCCATTCCCTGGAGCCCTGTCCTGCTCTCAGGGTGGGATGCAGCTGCTCCCCTTGCAGAGTCCATCAGCCCTGCCCTTGAGCTGTCCTCCCCGTTCCCCATCCCACTTTTTGAAGAATTGCTCTTCCCAAGGTACAGTTTTGTCTCAGAAATCCCAGCTTGTGTCTGAAAACACCCCGGCACAGCGAGCAGGAGCCAATTCCCTCRGCAGCAAACAGGGAAAGGATTTTTCTCATTTGTACTGGATATACTCCAAGAATTCTCCGTTCGCTGTAGTTATTATCTTTCCCCACGGTGTGGAATATTCAATTAAACTTTCTCTCCAATTGGCCATAACTTTCAATGGAAATTAAAGCAGTTCTATTTAGGTAACAGTATCTGTCACCAGGCTCAGTGTTCAGAGAGAATAGGAATGGTTCCACCTGTTTGCTGTGAATTAACCTGGGCTGACATTCCCCATGTTCCAATTCCTCAAAAGCAGGGGAGGATGACAAGCGTTTAACACCCAACTGCCTGTGCTGGCACTCAGCTTTGGGGTACTGGAGGGACACAGCAAATATACTCTTCATTTGGAATGAATTCTAATTAATCTGGCTTTGTTTTATTTTTTTTTTAATATGTTTTGTGATTCGCTAGGGGGAAAAAATATATATCGAGCAGAATGTTCTCCTAAATGATCTATCACATTCCACCCAACGCCATATGGACGCACACCTCCTTCTGTGGTTAAAAAGCTGCTTTGATTGTGAAATCGAGTGAAATTTCCTAGATCCTGCCTCTTACTGAAAGAAATACTCTTCTGTCAGAGGGGGCAGACCCAGAGCAGGAGTGCATTTGTTTTATCTGACAAGGAGGGGGAAAAACTGCTTTTTGGAAACTGATCTTGTTTGCAGGTTGTCTTAAGCTGAGGGCGGCTCGTGTTCGTTCTGGGTTAACTCATTTTGGGCTCTCAGAAAGAAATGTAACTCAGAAAATCTGTCCCTGGGAGTGTCTCACCAGTTTGTCTGGGAAGGTTTTTTTTATTTATTGTCCTGGGACAGGAGGAAATGTGAGAGTTGGTGAATAGTGTAAGGGAAAAAATAACTGAGCGCTTTCTGGTGTGTATTCACAGACATGCACTGCTTTCTGTGAGGTTTTTATTTGATGGAATGACTCAAAGAGGGTCTGTTGAGCACAGTTTGATGAGAAGGGTGAGGGGAGAAACCTCTGAGCCCAGCAAAGAACCTGCTCCTGGCCTCGGTGCTTTCTGTGCATTGAGCAGCTCATGGTGTCCATCAGTGATAAGCCAAAAATGTGTTTTCACCCTTGGAGTGCAAGTCACTGAACAGTGATGCAACAGAAATATAGCCACTGCTTTTAATATTTACAAAAAAAAAAAAAAAATCTGTAAAATTCATATATTTCAGAGTTACCCAAATAGCAAAACTTGGCTTCCACCAAAGCAGTCGCTTCAGTAGAGCAAGTGCAGTGCTGACAATAAACATCTGAGAAACACAACTTGGCCAAAAAGGGGCAGCTTCTGCTGGGCACTTGCAGCTCCCTGTCTGCAGCAATCTAGATTGTTGGCAACTTGTTTTATTTATTAGTGACTCTTTAGTGCTCTGTGAAGCAAATCCTCCTCCTCGGTGAGCTCAGGCTCAGCCTTTATCACAGCCTGGTGGGATCTGGGCAGCAGTGATTCCAATCACACACTGAGGCTGTGGCAAAGCAGCTCCACAGGCTGCAGATTAAATAGTTTGGACTCGCTTATCTCGGTTCTACACGGGCAGCAATAAGGGGAGGAAGAAAGGCACTCAAAATAATTTTATCTGCCCGGTGTTGCAAGGCTTTTCCTGTTCCCCTGACAGTTTGAATCTGCTCTCAGAGCTTCTGCCTGCCCTGCCTGGCTCTGTTAACTCCAAAGTTGCACCAGGATTTTTTTCTCTTGGTGCCAGCAGGAAGGGCAGGATTTTTTTTTTCTTTTTTTTTTTTTTTTTTTTTTTTTTTTTTTTTCCATAATGAAGCTGAGAGTTCCAGAGCCAGCAGCAGGTGTAACATTGGGAAATGCTTTCATTTGATCTTTCATGAACTTCTACTTTAGCTTCGGTAAATTGAGTTATTTAGTGGACAAATTCCGTTTTTTCACCTAGTTGTGACTGCTTCTGCCTGTGGTTCTCTATCTCGAGTCTGTGCTTTCTAAATTGTGATTTGCTCAGTAATTAATTCTTTGGTGGGATGGTTCTTCCACCCCTGGCTCCCACTGCAGGGATGCTCTGGACACCTTTGCACCCCCAGATCTGTTTCTGTGTCCCACCTCAAACAGATGATTTTAAATTCAAGSTGTGTTTTCCCGTGATGGGAGGAGGAGCAGAGTTTGACCTTTTTTGTGATGTGATATCAATTGACATTCTCTAATTGAGGTAACAGCAAGTGACAGCAYGGAGAGGGGTGGGAGGGAGGTGACAGAGGCAATCCAGCACATCCCTGAGTCAGCAGCTCCCTAACTGGATTATCTGGGATGGTCTGGCTGGGCCACAATCACAATCTGTATCTCTGGGAATCGAAACAATTTTCAAACAGGACCCAAGCACCAGGCCAAAGTGAAAAAAATGTGTGTTTCCCAAAGGAAAAAAAAAAAAAAACCTGTGTTTTCCAAAGAGAAAAAACTGTGTTTTCCAAAGAGAAAAAACTGTGTTTTCCAAAGAGAAAAAAATGTGTATTTCCCAAAGAGAACAAATTTTGTATTTCCCAAAGAGAAAACTGGATAAATTCAAATATACTTTAAATCTTTTGCTTTCAAGCCCGCTCATACAGTATTCAGGGCTATCATCTTGATGGGCCAGACCATAATAACCTCTCTTTGGGTGAATGAGGCTGCTCAGGGTCCCAGGAACAATGCTGGATGCCATAATCCTGTCCCATATGCTTTATGGCTATTGTTATCTCTCCCCAGCAGCGACAGGGAGCTGCACACAGGTGTAATGTAAGGCCTGAGATGATGTGAAATGTGTTTTGAATAATAGATGAGTCTCAGTCAGGTATCATTAGCATATAATTAAAAATAAAGATGAGTACAAGGACTGGGGCTGTGTGCTCAGTGCATCCTCTTTTGTGGTGGRGCCCGAGGGAGGAGACAGAGGAGGYTCCTTTAAARCCTCTCTGAAATTCTTTGTGTGGAGAGGGYAAAATTGGCTCTCCCTGCAGTGCTCTCCACTGTTCTGTCCCTGGRAAATCCAGCTGAGTTCCCACTGAAGGCTCTTCCCATCCATTCTCACCTTCCTTCCATCTGGAATGTCCATCATCTCCTTTTCATTCCTATTTTTTTCATAATTTTTATACACCCCCTATCTTTATATTTTATTTATTCATTTGACCTCCTATACCCCCGAATTATAGTGGGGCTTGGCAATGATTGGGTTAGAATTATATACATATATATATATATAATTTTTATGTCTATAATTCTATATAATTACATTTACATCTCATATATTATAGATCTATATAGAAATATTTTACATTTATTTTAATAATTTCTCTATAGATAAAATAGTTAATTTATATTAAATAATTAACATATATATTTATAACCCACTTTATTGGGTTATATAAAAAATTATGGCCCATCCAGGTGCACTTTCAGCAGCCTGACTGAAGTGAATTCCATGCTCATGTCCCTGCACAGAGGAAGAACAGAGTCTGCTGTAAAGACAGGGCAGGAAAAGATTGGAAAATGATCTAAAAACATTAAATCAAGGTTCTTTCCGTTCAGCTGAAAGACTTTCTGACTGTGAGCACTTSCACTGTGTGCTAAACTTGGAGGAGCAGCCAGATGCTGACACTGATGGGAGGAAGAGCTCAGTGAAATCAGGAGAGCTGATCTTCCCAGGCAGGAAAAGTTGGTTTCTTTTGTGTTCTGAGCAGCCAGTGTGGAGATGAAACTGTCTGATACCAACAGGATGGAGAGCAGTGAATTTGTGTTTGGTTTTCTGTGGGTGTTTGGAGCAGCATCAGTGAATCCCTGAAATCCTGTGCTTGCTGCAGAGAGGAGGGCAGGGAGAGGCTGTGAGCAGCTCTCACCCTCAGAAATTGAAAAGGTGAAAGCACAGAAAGGTTGGGGAGACAGGAGAGGAGATGGGAGAGGAGTTAACAGCTCAAAAAATCCATGAGCATTTTTAAAATGAAGAGCCCAAGTCAGCCCAAGTGAGGCTCCTGTGAGTGACCCCCAACCCCAGGCTGTGGGATCGCTGTGAAATGSCTCCTGAGCTCACTGAAGGTCATTTCAGGCTCTTTTGCCAAAATATTTTCCCTCTTCTATCTATGTTTAGTGTGAGTTTTGAATCCTCTGAAGGGCACGAGTGTGGGATGTCCTTGTCAGTGCTGGTCACACAAAGTTCTTGGGACTTTCATTCCCAGGGAGGTTTGGGATTGGTGCCAGAGGATTCCTGAGGGATCAGAGCACGGAGAGGGCAGGGGCTGTGAAAGAATTTCCAGAGCCAGGACCCCCCTTTGAGGGGCTCAGTTACACCCCATGAGTGCAGAAAGGTTTCAGGCAGGGATGGCAGAACCAGTTTCACTGGGGCTGGGCAAACTGGGGACCCTCTGCTCATTTTATTCCTGTATTTAACAATGTGGGGTTTGCACTTGCAAGGAAAATAATTCCATTTTTAAAGGCTAAGGATTCTGGTCTGAACAGAGCTTTGCTATGACAACTGTGTTTGAATTTTGGGGAAGGTTTCATTCTGGGCTCTGTTTTGTGCAGGACATTTTCAGGACTCCATGTCAGGTTCAATGGTTTGTAGAAAAAAAAGAAATATCTGCTGTTATAACAGTATATGATATAAATAAATATAAAATATAAATAAATATAAAAATATAAATATAAAAATATAAATGACATAAAATATAAATAAATATAAAAATATAAATATAAAAATATAAATGACATAAAATATAAATAAATATAAAAATATAAATAATATAAAAATATAAATAAATATAAAAATATAAATAATATAAAATCTGCTGTCCTCAGACCTTTCCCAAGGTGAATGACACCCATCCTCTTGCTGCTAAGACACTGTTTTCTGTTTCAAGCCTGGGAACACGGTGGTTCTGTGAGTGACCTGTCCCATTTTCCTGTTTAACACAGATGACAGCACCCTGCACGGGCCGGTGTTCCTGCAGGAGCCCAACAGCCTGATCTTCCCCCTGGACTCCGAGGAGAAGAAAGTGAAGCTGAGCTGTGAAGTGAAGGGGAATCCCAGACCAACCATCGGGTTTGTTCCGTGTTTTTAACTGTTCTGTACAACTGTCACCAAGAGTTTTCTCCTGATTGTGTCACCCTGGAGCATCATAAGGATGATCCCAAAAAATCCCAGCCAAAAACCAGCCAGGCTGCAGMTCCTCCTGAGGGATCTCTGCTCCCTGGGACAGGGACAGGGAGGGTCAGGATGGAAATCAGGGAAAGGGCTAATAAAATATTTAATTTTTTTTTGCTCTTTCAGTTAAACACTGGAATATTTCAATACCGCTCAGGAATTTTACATTTTCCTGCTTTTTTTTTTTTCCTTTTAATAACTACCCAGCTCTAAATCTTTATTTTACTTCATGCTGTGTTTTCAAGTGCTCGGGAGCCTCCCTGGGCATCAGCAGAGTTTAACAGCAGCATTGTATGTTGCAGGTGGAAGTTAAACGGGAGCAGCATCGACGTGGGCATGGATTATCGCTACAGCCTGCTGGAGGGCAGCCTGCTGATCAATAATCCYGATCAAAACCTGGATGCTGGCACCTACCAGTGTGTGGCAACAAACCCCTTYGGAACCATCGTCAGCACGGAGGCCAAGCTGCAGTTTGCCTGTAAGTGAAAAGGTTCTGCTCCCATGGGGTGTTGGGATAACTGGGAGCTGCTTTCCCAGCCTGTCCTGGTGGATTTGGGGTGTTCTCTGATGGATTTGGGGTGTTCTCTGATGGATTTGGGGTGTTCTCTGATGGATTTGGGGTGTTCTCTGAATGGTTCATACAGTCAGAAAGAGAGGAAATGCTAATAAGGAATGCTTATCTTGATTTAGCAGTATTTAATTGTATGTATCAGCATTTCATTTGTATGGTCAAATGTTTTATTTCTCWAGCAGAGGTTACCTAGGGAAGGATCTGTCTGATGGGATCTCACCCTTGATTTTTTTTTTCCTTTCCTTGGAGAATTAAAGCTTCAAAATTATAAAATACAGAGTGATTTCAGTTTATTACAAAGGCTCTTTCTCTAAGAAACAATGAAAAGGCTCTCTATCTAAGAAACAATGAACATCTGAAGCTTCACCCTTCATGTGAGCAATCCTTTATTTTCCATCCTGGAAAATATGTGGTGTGGATTTTGTTTTATCTCATTTTTATTTCTGAGGAAATGACTGCTGGGTCTGCTGAGACCGATGGCTGGGATTTGAGGTTTTTTTTGGGTTTTTTTTTCGTTTTAAGAGTTAAGTTGTGGCTCTTGGGGCATCAATGTTGCTCTTCAAGGGCTGTGTTATTCTTCTGTAGCCTTTCAGGGAAGATTAAACTGCGATTGAGCCATTCAGCCTCCTGTGGGGGCAGACAGGGTCAGCAGTTTAATCCCTGAAATATGTATTTAGGTTACAAACTCATTATGATAAAAGTTATAATATTTTTCCCTCATACTTGTTTTTTGATATATCATTTTCATTTCAGATTTGTCCCTTTTTTCTTTTTCCTTCCTCTCTTTCTTTTCCCCTTCCTCTTCCCCCATTTTTTCTTATTTTGCCATGCTAGTTGTCTCTGAAATTGAACATATTTTCAGYGAGTGAGGAATCTGCTGTGCCACAGCAACAGAATATGGATTAATGATACCCTGAGCCCTGTGCTTATAGCAACACAGGCTTTCAGAAAATAAAAAAAGCTTTAAACTCTTGAGTATGGATCTAATAATGGCTTTTCCACAAAGATCTACRAAAACACAGCTGAACTAGATTAAATGATGTGCTTTTTATTTTCGGGGCCGAGGCTTAGCTTGATGGTTTCATTCACTGTGCTGTGATTTTTGGTGGGAAATAACCCTGGGATTAAAGGGAAACAATGGCTGGGATGTGGCATTTTGGGGATGAGCCCTCCCCTCCAGATTTGGGATTGGTTCTGCTGCTCAGCTCCTGTTCCTTTGGCAGGGCAAGCTCCTCTTAATTTTCAAGCTACTCTTACTTTTTATTGTGCTTGCCAAATTATTCCTCCTGGAATATTTTACAAATGGTCGTAATAGAAGTGCTGGGAGCTGGTCATTCTGTAAGGAGGCTGTGGCATGGTTGGGGCTGATCTCTTCTCCGAGGGAATGAGCAAAAGGACGAGAGGAAATGACCTCAAGTTGTGCCAGGGAGGAGATCAGGAAAAATCTCTGCACTGGAGAGAGGTTTAGCACCAGGAAAAACTGCTCAGGGCAGTGATGGAGMCACCATCCCTGGAACTGCTCCAGCAATCAGCAGAGGTGGTGCTTTGGGATGGGGTTTGATGGCAGAGGCCCCGTTTCCCCAGATTTCTCCAAGTTTCCCCCAGGTTTCCCCAGTTTTTTCCCAGTTTTTCCTAGGTTTCCCCCAGTTTCCCCAGGTTTTTCCCCAGGTTTTTCCCCAGGTTTTTCCCCAGGTTTTTCCCCAGGTTTTTCCCCAAGTTTTTCCCCAAGTTTTTCCCCAAGTTTTTCCCCAAGTTTTTCCCCGGTTTCCCCAAGTTTCCTCAAGCTTTCCCACTGGGATGTGCCATCCCTGTTTTCCTCTGTGCCCTGGACACACCCAGAGCTGTTCAGGCTGTGGGATCAGGGCACAGCCTGGTTGGSGTGTCCCCAATTCTGCAAAGATTCACACATTTGTATTGTGTGGTTCCTGCCAAATGTCAAATCCCTGATTCCTCCCCCAGCGCCTTTTCAAGAAAAAATGCCATTTTTTTCAATCATTTTTATCAATCACAGCCCTGCTGGTTTTATCCAAAATCCCAATCTCCACCTGCCCAATCTCCCCCAAGCCAGGACCAGGCTCGGTGTGATGTTAATGTGGAAAAAAACCACATTTATTGGCATTTTTCCATATATTCCCACATCCCAGTGCTTTTTCTTTCCTGAAATCCTTGAAATCCTGGCTGAGGTATTCACAGGGCAGTGTGAGAGATCCCAACCTCTGCTCCTTCTCCACCCTCTCCAATGAGTGAAAAACTAGGCTAAACCTCTCATAAGCTCCTTTTTTTCCCTTTTTTATTTCTTCCTTTTTTTTTTTTTTTTTTGAATAGGACCAACAGGGAGTTTGCAGCAGAGGAGAGATCTATAACCTACTTTACTTTCATCTGGCATAGAAGGATCCTTAACTCAGAGCAGGAAGGGAGGATTTTTACCTGCTTTGTTTCCCCCCCAGGGCTATAAATAAGCTGAATACATTATTGCTGAAAACAGTGGCGTGGTGCTTGGAAATAATCAGTGCAGGCTTTCCTGGAGCTGGGAATCTCCTAAGCCTGCAGTGTGATTTGAGAGGTGCATTTTGTTTTTTTTTGCTCAGGGAGGTTCTGAGGATCCCAGGTCACTCACAACCCCACAGTTCCTCTTCTGCTTCAGAAATTTCAGGAAAAGCAAGGCACAGGCTTCRTGCTTTTTTCCCCATCTCTTTCCATATTTATTCATTCTGCCTTTAATATGTAAAATAAAATAGATTCAAAATGCAGATATTTGTRTTTTTATATCTAGGGGCTGTGTTTYTGAAAACTAAATGCAGCTGTAAGTGGGGTTTATAAAACAAACACTAAAACATCTTGCAAAAACTGATTTTAGAGTGTGAGCAGCTGGAGAGCCGTAGGGTTATGTTTTTGTGGTGTATTCTAATCATTTTTACTGGTTTGTGTGTCTGGTGGATGGAGAACAGGACCAGGAATSAGGAGATCTGTGTTAATTGCTGTWATTGGGAGGYTTCRYAACAYCTCCCTTTTCTCTGTGAATCAAATYATGTTTACCTGGTTGAAGAAATGATTATTGTCCTTTGGGTGATCCTCAGTGGTTTGGTATCAATGCAGGATTTTCTCTGAATGTGTGGGAACAGCAGTTCCAGSACCCCCAGTCAGGCACAAAGAGAACACTGTGAGAAAGTTCCCGTTCCTGTGGATGGGATGCAAGGCCAGTGTAGAGCAGTTTTATCCCAGGGGCTGCTTTAGCATGGTTTTGTTTTTTTCTTCCTTTTTTCTCCCTGGGAAGCAAAGCCAGGAATCACTGTTGGCATGCAGAGGATGGAGGAGCTTTAAGGTGTTTGTTGTCCCGCAGACATGACCAGAATCTCATTGTTCATCAGGAGAGGAGTAGGAGGGAGGAATGTTCACACCCCAAGAGATCCAATTCCATGGGGAGGCTGAGCCACCAGGAACCCTTTGAAGGGTGGTTTTGGTTTGGGTTTTTATCAAGTAAAGGGAAATTTCCCRTTGAAACTTCCTGCTGAGTGAGATTGRGTYGTGTTATSCAAGGAAATGTKGTTGCCCCTGAATCCCTGSWAGTGTCCAAGGCYAGGAGCACCCTGGGATGGTGGAAAATGTCCCTACCTATGGGTCTGACTGAGCTTTAATGATTTCCACCATTCAGAGGTTCTCTGACATTATTTTGGGTGAATTTGCATTCCTTGCACAGAGCAGGAAGGTGCAGCAGAGCCCTGGGGAACACGGGAGGCACCAACAGCATCAATGCCCAGACAAACCCAGGGGAGAAAAGGGTCCAGTATCCCCTGTGCCCTGCAGCTTCTGCTCTCTGTGCAAACAGAGCTTCTTTTTTTTTTTTTTTTTTTTTTTTTTTTTTTTGGAAGAGATAAAAAAGCTTGTGAGAGCGAAATAACCCCATTGCAGTCAACCCAAGGGGAAACGTCTGCCCAGATTTTCTAGATTAAAGTAATAAAATTTTCAGAGTCCTCAGCATTTTGTCTCAAGCAGAGGAGCTGCTTCAAAATAAATGTTTGAAATATTTCCTRTAGATGGAAGGCAAACAGGCAGCTTTTATGAAGTGGAACATGAAGACAGGGAGGATTTTTTTTTTTTTCTTTTTCTTTTTTTTTTCTAATATAGAGAAGAGTGGTTTGATTTTGGAATAGAAAAATGGGTGCCTTGCAGGAATTTCTTGGAGCTTCTGTTTCCCCATAAGATGGATGGGGTGAAGGCAGGGAAAACAGCACTGGGACTGCCTTTTTGGAAGGAAGGATCAAACCCCAGTGAGGTGGAATTTTAGCGATGTGGGTACAGAAATCAGCCTGTCTACAACAGGTGGTGGGCAGAAAGATTTAAAAACATTAAAAAATTTCAAACAATCTCAATATAAGAACCCAGACAGGAATGTCCCAGTCCAAGTTCATACAGAAATAATAGATGTGAGGAGTGAAAATGCCCTTGGTAATGCCCACTGTAATGAAATCCAGGGGGAAATACCCACAGGGAGGTGGGGTGAGGGAATGGTGAGACCTTTACCTCTAAAACTTCTTTTTCCCTCCTTTCCTCCTCGGCGAAGTAGAAATCCCAGTGAAATTTCTGCTCTAAAGGTCAAATTAGAAAGCTTTCATCCCCAGACTTGTAAACTATTTCTCAAATCAGTGACTCTCAAAATTATTCATTAGAACACCAGCTCTTAAACTGGAATTCTATTAAGCTCTGTATCAAAGGGGTTTTATTCCAGCCCACRCAGCTCTCTGTGCAGCCCTGGCAAGGACACAGCTTGAGAAACTTTATTTCTATTTGTTGGTGAAGGGGTTGACACAAAATCTGTTTTTCAAAGCCAGGGGCAGGTTTATGGGGACAATTTGGAGGGTCTGGGGTCCTTCCCTCTGCTCTGTGCTGAGGCCTCTCTGAAATCACCACAGCTCAGACCAARGACCCACAAATCTGCTTTAAATCATTTCATTTTTGGAGTTTTTCTTCCATCTTCAGCAATTGGGTTCCTCAACATGACACCATTTCCCAAAATCTTTCATTTCCCACTGAAGTTTCCAAAGCTCTGTGCATCCAGGCCATTTGTAGGAGACAGAGTTTGGAGATGGTGGGGCCATAAATACCAATAAGAAAATCCTATTGAGGGTTGTGGGGCATCTTTCAACCTTCCTTCCTGGGAGTTCTTCCAACCAATGTCYTCTCCCATCCAAAAAAGGCTGAGATTAATTGGGATCCCCTCCCCAAGGCTGGTTTTATGGCCCAGTGTGCAGGCCATGGAGTGGGAATATCCCATAATCAGCCATAGAAATGCCCTCCTGGTTGTGCTTTGTGCAGGACAGGACGGTGAGAGCTCTGCAAACGTGATGGGACCAAACTGGGAGAAGGTTTTTCGGTCAATCTGAGCCAGGAGGATTTGGCCAGTCCCTCTGTCAGTATTTTTGTTGGGAGTTGTCATTGGCAGGGTAATCAGATTCCCTTGGGAATGTGCCATGAGCTCTTTAATAAAAGGAATAATCTCATTGACTTCAATTCAAGGACTGGCTGTGACCTTAAACATCACTCTAAATTTTAGATTGCTGGGATTATTTTAAAAWTATGGCAGGGGTTTGAGAAAGCAAAGCCCATTATGGTCTGTAAATCTCTTTAAGTCTTGCTTGAAAATTGTCTTTGGGTGGCTTGGCTGTATCTGGGTACCCCAGGAGATTGGGCATTTTCCAWATAAACAAGGTAATTACACCTCACCTTAATGACACATCATTATTTCCTATTGTATAGGTGCTTTAAAATTCATTTAATATTAGCAAAGGTGGTGTTTTGTCCACTCCAGAACAGCCCAAATTGTCAGTAAATGTGTGTTAGCTTTCTAATTGGTCTGTTCCTAAATGATCAGATCATATTTAACTGTTGAATGTTCCTGTGTCCAAAGCACAACCAAACCTCAGAGGTGAAATCCCATCCCCAACCCCCATGAAATATAAACTGGCTGAAAGAACTCCTTAAATGCCAATCCAAGGATTTGTTGCTCATCCGAGTGAAGTCGGAGTGCCCCAACCAAAGATTTCATTTTAGTGCAGCTGGATTGGTGCTGAGGATGGAGTTCCCAGTGCTAATTCCCAAAAATTCCCATTTGATGCACAGAAATGGGGATATCACCCAYCCTTTTCCTTTCCTGTGCCCTTCCCTCTGTGTTCCCTCTGTCCAGGTTCAYTGGGTGTCTCCCTGTGCAGGAAAAATGATCCATAGGGATGCAAATCCTGTGTTTTGGGGGCTCCTTGCTGTTAACACCAGCTCAGCTGAGCCATGGCACTGATGCGTTACCAAATTTCCTTTACAGAACTCCCCAGAGACAAACTTCCAGCAGAACAGCAGCACAAAATCCACGAGCATTTTGTATTTTTCTAAGCCTATTAGTCCCGTTTTTTCTGTGGCAATTAAAACCCAGTGATGTATAAAGCAGTGATTGATGTGTGTGGATGGTTTTGCTGGAATGAAACAGGAGCAGAAACGGTTTCATAGCGGTTAAACAAGAACAGTAGGTGAAAATAGCAGTGACACTGCTTTTCTAATCATTAGGAAAAAAAACCAAAAAAACAAACCTTGAAATGTAATGACAAAGGGCTCCCTAACAGTGAGTTTTTGACAGTGTGTCACTCAAGGCACTGCACACAGAGCTGCCTCCTCCACGATGCAGTCACAGAAATTGGCTTTCTAAAGGACATGCAGACACCTGCCACCACCAATTTGCATCAGTTACTCCTCAGCTAATTTTCTGTAATATTTTTGGGTGGTTTTTAATAGCTCTCACACAGAGGGGTCTCTCCTAATTGCAGGCCCAGCGTAATTACGGAGCATTTTGTGTTCTAAAAATAGGCACGGGTGGAGAAAATAAAAGCAAACCATGGGAAGGCTCCTCGGGCAAATGGAGGCCAGCAAAACAGAGCTCAGCTTTCACAAAAAATAGGGATCTCTGTCATGTCCCCAGTGCCCTGAGACTGGCAGGATCCTGAGGGAAGCCTTGGAGCTCCAGTGGGGCTCCCAGGGCATACTGAGTTCAGGAATTCTGTGATTTCTGTGTTGCAGAATAATGGGATTTATTTTAATGGGAACCAAGGGGGGGTTTGTGGCTGCTCTGCTGGGGTGGAAATGCCACCCCTGGGACAGTCAGTGGAGCTGTGAAATGGTAAAGGGATGTAAATACAGAAATTTGAGATCTCACACTGGCCCCACCAGCAGGAGCTGATTTGTTTGCCCATCCTTCGATGCCATCTGTGAAATGTTTCCTTAAAACTTTGATTTCCGTGCTGGCCTCAGAGTCACTTGGGAAAAGAATCAACAAATTTCATAAAGCACAAACCCAAGCAGGTCCTGAGAAAGGATTAAAGGCTGCAGCTCTTTTGTTTTGCTTATAATTGAACATTCYTTGCTGTAAAGACTGATTTTTGTCGGCCAAAATTTGGGGAAATTTTTCATTACTCTGGACAACTCGGGTAATTGTTACTGTGCAAAGCCATATGRCTTTGATTAAAGTTTCCAAATGCCATTTACTGAGACAAACTAYCCCGTCTTGAGGGGCTTTGCATCATTTCAGACTGCTGAAGCTTTTCTTGAACCCCACCTGAGGTTTGGGAAGGAGGTGTTTCCATGCCATGGAGTGCCCAGAAGCTGCTGGGCTGACAGTCTGCTGGAATTTTGGGGGGCATCTGGCTCTGTGTCAGGCTGGCATCGCTGCCCAGTGCCTGCCTCAGCTTAGGGCAGAGTTTTAATGGAGAATTTGTAGGGAAAAAGTGATTTAATTGTGGCAGCAGAGCCCGTGCAGCCCCCAGGCAGGGCTGGGTGTCCCTGCACTCTGGGGCCTTTCAGGAGAGATGGCAAAACTCTGTGCAAATATTGGCTCATGAAACACCTTCTGAGAGGCACAGTGAAGCATTTGTCCTCAGAGATGTGCAAACTTTGTCACCAGAGTGAAGTGACTTTCCCAAAGTCGTGCAGCTGCTTTTAAACACACCCAACTGAAATTAAATAATGCA
Organism: Malurus melanocephalus; assembly: GCF_030028575.1. Classification (NCBI taxonomy): domain Eukaryota; kingdom Metazoa; phylum Chordata; class Aves; order Passeriformes; family Maluridae; genus Malurus; species Malurus melanocephalus. The sequence goes on along the minus strand of NW_026623583.1, from coordinate 418,130 downwards.
CACATTGCTGCTGCTGTGGGGCTGTTCAGTTTGGGGTGGAATTGGTGCTGTCCAGGAGGRGTTTGAAGGCATCCTCAGGTGTTACAATAACCTGTGTGCATTCCTGATACACTCCTCTGTTGTATTCTCCTCTTGAAATTGTTATTAATTACTAATTATTAATCCTTCTCTAATGCTGGGGTTATTGGAGCTTATACAAGACTTTCCTGGGTTCGTTGGGGTCTTTGGATTGTTGTTGTGAGCTCCCAAGAATTGTTGTCAGCTCACTGACCTCCAGAATTGCACGTGTTAATATTTTCTGCCTCTTCATCTGTTTTTTCTTTCAGTAGTTTTAATAGTTTTTCCTTTTAATTTAATTTGTGGGTTTGTTTGTTGAGTTTAGGGGTTTTTAATTGGCAGATAAAACCGAAAATCCTCCTCTGCTGCCCGTGCTGTTTGGGTTTGAGGACAAAGTGAGGTGGAACTTTGTGGGGTTCCATGATTTTCAATTTCAGGGCAGCACCCAGAGCTCACCCACCCCTGTGCAGGTCAGAGCTGGCAAGGACACTCCTCACTGATAAACCCTCATGATATCATTGTTCACTCCAATTTAGGAGCTGCAGAAATAAATCCAAGGGCTTTGAAAACAGGGGCAGCATCAGCCTGATGGCTTGGATGAGGCTTTAGCCTTCCTGACARTTATTTAATCTGGTTATTTACTCAGAGCCAGACTGGGAGAGAGTTTCAGAGCTGCCAAAGCCCGACGCTCCGCAGGACAAGCAGCAGTGATGAATTCTCTGCTTTATCCTCWGCCCCCAGTTGATTTTGAGAGCTCTTCCAGCATTTCCTGGATGTTCACCCAAGCAGAGTCTGCTTTTCCTGGTAGCAATCCTTCTCTCGTCAGTGTTGATGTAGAAAACAGCGTGTTTGTTCCTGCAGGCATTATTTTGGCTTTGGGCTATGGCTCCTCCTGCAGCTGTCCTCAGAGAGGATGGGATCCAGTCTTGTGTGCAGTCAGAATATATCAAAATCTGTGTGCTGGCAGGTGGCCAGAGGAATGTTAGAGTGGTTAATAATAAATACAAAACACAATAATGAAAACAAAAATTTGTTTATTAATAAATAATAAATTTATTTCATTGTTTTAACTTAATAGAAAAAATAAATTAATAATCAATTAAAAAAAAAAACTTGTACATTTAGGAATGAAAAATGATATCTCTCTAATTGGTGATTCTTTTTTCTCTGTTTTCATTTTGTCCTAAGCCAGAAAAAAAAAAAAAGAAAGGCCCATAAAGGTTTCTTTCCTAAAAAGGGAAATGAAGCAGTGAAGAGAAAATCCAGTGAAGCAATTTGGGATTTTCTTTATTTAGTTATTTTTAAGTATCTGTGCAGAAAGCGTTTTTAAGACAAGATAAAAATCAAGGCTCAGTTTTCCATCCTTGTAACCTTATAATGATGTTCCTACCAGTTCCTGCTGATAAATATTTATCACCTCTGTGTTTTCTCTGCTTCCCAACTGCACTGACAACAGGTTTGTAATTGCCAAACCAAGGCTCAGCTACGCTGGAAACAAGAGGGGGAAAAAAAAAAAGAAAATTGAAATGCAGGAGACTGTTAAAGATCAGAGGCTGCCAAAGTGATTCCGTGTCTTGGTGCTCCCACAAAGCAGTGCTGGTGACAATCCTGGTGCCACTGCTCAGCTCAGAGTCACCTCCTCACTGCATTGCAAGATTCTGGAGTTGTATTTTTGCAGTGCATGGGCCCTGAGGAGAGGAAAAAGCGAAGTGGAAGGAGGAATTTATTTTAATTAAAGCGTTCTGTGGCTCAGCAATCAGCTGGTGTTACAAACTGCCTTGTGGGGCAGGAAGGGTCACCACTCCTGGGCTGGGGGTACCAGCACTGAGGCTCCTGCAGGGAACAGGCTGGGTTGGGTTATTTGGTTATTTGTGTCCATAATTTCTCCTAAATCCACACAGCAAAGCTCCCCCAGCGTTACAGGTGCTGGGTTCACTAAAGCTGGGGGTCAATCCCTTCTCCCATTCCTCCCAAGGGAGGCATTCCCACCCTTCTGCCCGTGCTCCTCATCCTCCTGCTGCCCCAGGTGCCCCATCCTCCTGCTGTCCACCCTCAAGCTGATGTTTGCTTTTTGTCTCCATCAGGCACCAAATCCTGAGGAGCTTCTGTGCTTTCATCACCTTTAACTGAGCTCTTCCTCTCTTGGCAGACCTGGAGAACTTCAAGACCAGGACGAGGAGCACGGTGTTTGTGCGGCAGGGCCAGGGCATGGTGCTGCTCTGCGGGCCCCCGCCTCATTCCGGAGGTAAAGAGCTTTTCTTCTCTTCATTTCACCCTCTGGCAGTGATTTGTGAGCATTTCCCTCTCGGGGAGGAGAGTTCCCAGGGTTTTCAGGCAGTGGGAAGTGCTCACCTATGGCAGTGCCAGCCTGGCTGAGGGGTTCGTGCTGTGGGGTCCTGGTCACTGGGGGAGCTCCATTTGGGGGTAAATTCAGAGAAAGAGCATTTTATTACATCTGAGTGTRAACTTCAGAGATGAACTGATGGAAACCAACGTGTTCACACACAGGAGATGTGACCAACCTTTCTGTTTTGTGCTTTTCTGTGCAACCTTTCTGTTTAGTGGCCTGGGTGTGTCTTCTGTTAAAAGTGCTTGATGGCATCAATGACCAGTRCTGAAATATAGGGCTAACTGTTGGAAAAGATGACACTTTTAGATATATATATATATTTTATTTTTTTTTTACTTTAGCTTCACATGTGCATTGAAAACAAAATCAGAAAAAAATAATTCGAAAAAGCAGAACTATTCAATCTGAGATTTCCTTTTGCTTGGCTGATGAGGGTATTCACTGGAACAGCAGAAGCCTGAAAAAAAACCTCCCTGGCTAGGTGCTGAGATTTGGGAAAAGAAAAATAGTAAATTAGAAGGGAATTATTTCCTGTCATCCATTGTGTCACTGGTTATCTTGGGCTTAAAAATTGTGACTTTAATAAAGAGCTGCTGGTCAGCATCCGGCCCGTTAACCTTTCAGCTGCAGTTCATTCTGACACTTCGCCACATGGAAATCTCCATTTTTGAGGAGCTGTCAGCTGAAAGCAAAGTTATGTTGCCCTACATCCATTAGTTATCGAGCCTTTCTTTTTCTTTTTTTCCCCTTAATGATGCCCAATAAAGAGTTTCCTACTGTTCAGACGTTACAGGAAATTCATCCTGAAAATGAGCGCGGATGATGAACATCCCGCATTTGCAGCACCAACCAAGGGGCTGGGTACAGCAAACTCTGAATAATTCGGGCAGGGCCGTGCCTTGGCCCAGTTTTGGGTTGGAAATGAGCTGGAAATTGAGCACATGGATGTGGATGGAAAGGGAATGTGTGCTTGGCATGGTGGGGAGCGCTGTTTGTCAGGTCACCGCCCCGTGCTGGTGCGTTTTGTTAAGCAGAGTAACGATGTGATGGCCTCCTCGGATGGAGCGYGTGCTGAGTGCTGGAATTTGGGAAAATAAATGTTCATCTGCAGCTCGGGAAGGGGCTGGGCTGGAGAGMGGAATAAATGCAAATCAAACATTTGCTTCTGCCGCGTTTTCCGCTCCTGCGGCAGCGGATTCCCAAAGCCCCGAGGCCGCTCCTGCCGTACTGATGACCCCTTTGTCTGTCAGAATTTCCAGTTCTTTTCTTTTCCTTTTTTTTTCTTGCTCCTGACAGCCTGGCTTGTTAGGATTTTCCTGAGATAATTACCCTGTGTGTGAAGGGTGTTCCCTCGTTATTTCTACAGCTTCTTTAATCAAAAACCTGAGGATGGTTTGTGTCCACCGTTCTGCCCTGAAATTCCACAAAAGAAATAATTTTAAGAGTGACCATTGGTCTGGGAACTTGGCATTGAGGCCTGTGAACAGCACAAGGAGCTGCTGTAGGTGATGAAGTGGATGAGAGACACAGTCAAAAATCCTAAAAGTTGGTTTGTTGCTCAAATTTGATTTTGAGGCCTTGTCACGGCCACAGCGTGGACTGGGCAGTCCCCAGTGATGGAGTCACAAAAATGAGTCACTAAAAAGAGTTTCCATGACTTTTTTGTTGAGATTTAATGAGGTACCTGAGCCTGTCTTGGTATGAGCTCTGGAATTTGGATACCAGGRAACAAAAGCTCTCCTGCTGTACATTTTCAAAGCCCTGTGAGAGCAACCATTGAGTCACAGGTTGATTTGGGTGGAAAGGGACCCCAAAGCCCACCCAGTGCCACCCCAGCCATGGCAGGGGCACCTCCCACTGTCCCAGGGTGCTCCCAGCCCCAATGTCCAGCCTGGCCTTGGGCATTGCCCTCTGGGAGTCCTCCAAATGGGATGTCACAAGAGGAGAGGGGAAAAATCCCAAAACTGGAAAATTGTAACCCAAAGAGGCTTTGTTTTTTCACGTGTCTTTCATTGTGTTGTATTTCTAAGCCATTTTGAAACCATAAAGCATTTCAAAGTGTACAATAGTGCTCAAATTAAGCTCTTGGTGGATGTGTTTTCCTTCTGAGGAGCTTTGCAGCAGGAAACAAGTTACCTTTCCTTGTTTGCTTTTTTCGGTGTTGTTAATCAAATTTGGCAAGATTCATTTCTTGCTGAGATAAACTTAATTGAAGCAAACAAACCAAAAGCTCCAAAATCCAAAGCAAACACTCATTGGTGTTTCTCAGGGCTCTGACTCTCAGTTGTGTTTTGAAGGGAATGTGCCTGGGAAGTATTTGGAGGTCACTGTCCTTTTAGCTTTAWCTCTGATATTTAAGATAAAATATTCTTTTGTGCCAAATAGTTCTTTTCATTTAAGTTTGTGGGAGCCAAGTAATTTAGCTGYCACTTTTATTGGATTTATTGGATAGTCAGGGCAGGGTTAGTTAATATTTTAACAACGCTGGTTTTCAAATTCCTCCTAACATCCCTGGCATTTCGTTGTGAGTCCAGAGCTGAGAAAAAAAATACAGTCCTGGGAAGTATTTTCTACTTGACAGGCTGGTAGCACACCCATTTTCATGCAGAACAAACAGGTCTGTAAATCCTTCCTCTCCCTTCCTTGGGAAGATAAATGAACTTGTCTTTAGGATTTCTCTCACCCCCGCTCCTGYGAGCTCCTCGTGGCTCATCCTCAGAAAGATCTATAACCACGTTCTCATGACATTTGCCTTCCAGCCCTCGTGGGAAAACCCTGTGGAGATGGAGCTTTGTGAGAAATGCCGGGTGTACACAGAGGGCYGGTGAAAATGATCTCTCAATTACTCGATTATTCAAATCCCGCGTTCTCATCGCGTTCCCCGGGGTGTGTCCTGCTCTGAGACCTCTCTGTCCTTTGCTCATTCTGCCCCTCTCCATGGCTGCAGCACATTTATTCTCATTCATGATCTATTTCGATAATCTGGGCAAGAAATAAATCAGCTGAGCGCTTTCTTTAGGTAACAGAGTGCCCGAGGGGCAGATGGGCACACACTGATGTTCCTGCAGGATGTGTCTTCTTCTGCTGTTTGCTGAGACCTCAGAGCTCCTCCTGACCCTAGAACTGAACCTCCCCACCATGATTTCCATCCCTGAACCCAGTCCCCCAAACCTCTCATCCCTCTGCTCTTTCTGACCTTCCCGGGTATCGGGGGGCTGTGTCTCCTTGAGTGAGCAAAGGCAGGATTTCAAGGAAAACAAGTTTTCCATCTTTGCAGTGCCCACGTTCTCAATGTGCTTGGAAAATTCCATCTTCCCCTGGAAGAGAGAGGAGGAGATCATTAAAGCTCAGCTGTTCCCATAATTCTCCCTTATCTGGTGCCATCAGTGCTGATGGAAGCTGAGCTGTGGATGGATCCCATCCGTGTCTGCGAGCTGAGATGTTGACAGAGAATTATTCCCACATCTTTTCACAGATTGGATGCATTCAGGTTTTCTCATTCTCTCCTGCCTTTTTTTTTTTTGCTTCTGCTATCCAGGAGATCTTTTAGTTCTGTTGCACAGCCTAATCAAGTAGAACTAACTAAATTTTAGCATTTGACGGAGGAGATGGTGATTCTGATTCCATCTCAATCCCGGCCTTTCACGCCAGTGGAGTGTGGACACCAGGCATGTTTGCAGAAAGCATTTTACTGATTGCAGCACTGCTCAAACCACTCCTGGGCTCAGAAATGATTAGTGTCTGCTCACTTGTCTGCTCACTTTTTCACTCCTTTTATTTATTTTTTTTAAGGGATTATGGACACTTCATGGGCCAGGATCAGTGAAGGTGTTTTGKCTTTCAGGGCAGTGGATGCTGTGAGGGTTTGTCTCATAAATAATCTGTCCCACAAATTGGGGGTTGTATTCCCTCATGTTGCAAGGAGGAAGGGGAGAAAACCTGGCAAAAGTCAGAGCAGTGCAGGAGGAAAAAGGAAATTGTCAGACATTTTTATGCCACGGAAGGAATGGGGCATAGCAGGAATCCTGGAGYATTTTATGTCCTCACTCCACCACTGCAACCTCAATATTCAGCCTTTATTTTCCTGTTTCTCTCAGTGGGGCTGAAAGCTCTTCTTTCCCAGAGCTTTTGAGAAATGTGGATTTTGCAGACCCTGAATTGCCAGGACGGGGCAGTTCCCCCTTTCCAGGCAGGTCAAAGGGCTGAGCCACCCCTGTTACTCCTTATTATGGGATTGATGATTTCTCCCCTTTCTCTCCTGCCTTAATGTCTCTGGAAGCCTTTGCTGCTTGGTCAGGTTTGGTTCCAATTAGTGAGAAGCTAATTTAGAGAGGAGCCTCGCACACATGGGTGGGCACCGTGGCTGTAAAAGTTCCATTTCTCCAGGAAACCGAGCAAAAAATCTGCTAAGCTGGGTGGAAATGGGTTCAACGTTTGTCACGAGGCTGCAGGGTCACTGAGCAGCCTGGCACGGATCACTCCATGGCTGGAGGGACAATGTGAGCAGGTGAACTCTGCCTTGGGGCTGGGAAAGGCAAAGGAAAAAGGAGCAGGGAAATAATTTTGTGTTAGGGAGAGGTCAGTGATGCGTTTGGCATCTGTGGCTGTGGTGCTGGGGTAGTGTTGGCACATTTGGAGCACCAGAAAGAGTTCAAACCCCCCTTGGGCTGTGGTGCTGGGGTGGTTTTGATATACCTGGAGCACCAGGAGCAGTTGAAACCCCCCTGAGCTGTGGTGTTGAGGTGGTGTTGGCACACCTGGAGCATCAGGAAGGGGTTCAAACCCCCTGGGCTGTGGTGTTGGAGCATTTGGAGCACCAGGAGGGGTTCAATCCTCCCTGGGCTGTGATGCTGGGGTGGTGTTGGCACATTTGGAGCACCAGAAAGAGTTCAAACCCCCCTTGGGCTGTGGTGCTGGGGTGGTTTTGATATACCTGGAGCACCAGGAGCAGTTGAAACCCCCCTGAGCTGTGGTGTTAAGGTGGTGTTGGCACACCTGGAGTATCAGGAAGGGGTTCAAGCCTTTTTTTTTGGGGTGGTGTTGGAACATTTGGAGCACCAGAAAGGGGTTCAAACCCCCTGGGTGTGTTCCCTGAGCTGGGGCTGCTCCAGGTGTCACTCCTGGAATAGGGACACTGAAATTCCATCAGGATTTCCTGGGATGGGATGTGCTGGAGACGTGGGGGAGATGGAGAAGAGCTTGAGGAGAGCAAAGGGTGCAGCATCAGAAATATTCAAATCTATTACCAATTTTTCCTCTTAACGGTGACTGCCATTCCCCTGGCCCCAAACAGCAGGAAAATTCCCACATCCAAAATGCCAACATCTTCAAAGATTTTCCAGAGCATGAACAGTTGAGCTCAAAAAGCCTCTGAGYGACTTAACTCAGGCTGAGATCCAGAAAACAACTCCCCAAAGCTTCCTGTTCCTACAGTTTGTCTCCAAGGCAAGTCCCAGCTCCTGGCAGCATTTCTGCCAGAAAAATTCCCTCAAAATTCAGCCCAAAATTCACTCTGGGTGTCTCTTTCCACAGCAGCATCACAGGGAGTAGGTGRGTCACACGTGGGGTTCCTGTAATCTGTCTGTGTCTTGTTCCATGTGATGGAGATTATTACAGTTCAGCAAAAATGGGGTTCATTAAACTTAAAATCAGGCATATGAAACCCTCATTTAAATAAGAAGTGATTGAGAATTGTAATGTCCATTTAAAGTGCATCTCCCATCATTTATTTTTTATGCTCTGCCACAGTCACCGTTTAAATTATTTAAAGCAAGTAGTAAAAAGCTTCTCAGGAGATAGAAATGGATTAGATTAAAATTAATCTGACATAATCCYTTCTCTGAAACTGCTGATTCAGTTTGTGCACAAGTTTATCAACATTATTTGAGGAAGAGGGATAAGGATAAACTCTCCTCTAATTTGGGAGTGCTTTGCCTTGATGTTTCTGACAGCACGGGGAACATGCAGCGCCCTTTTAATGGAGAGATTTATGAAATCACAAATATTTCCAACAGCACAAAAGCCAGGACCATTGCAGATTTACACT